>NC_056741.1:1055029694-1055334694 GCF_019279795.1 Protopterus annectens | reverse complement strand
TTAATAATATTTTCTTCACCCCACCCTATAACCACATATAATCCATTCCACGTGAAATTGGTATGTGCAATCACAATTAACACCCCTGGACATTTGTCCTGTTGGGTCATAAATATTTGCATGTCCGTTGATGCATCTGCCCTGCTCATACATCCAAACCTGATGGCCTGTTGCCATCAATCAACCCTGCATGTTGTTGGACTGTGTATTGCTGTTCAAATTATGCATGTGTTATGCTCGCTGTTCAATGGTGTGAATATCTGATTGTTTGGTTAGTGGGAATACTAATGCATGCTGTTACAACTAATTGCGAATGGTATTGTATGTTACTAACCCAAACTGTCATGACATAATGTAAAACATAGGATGACAGGGAAGGCGGGTTCCAGTGGACCCACCTCTCCCACCTCAGCTGGCGAGTGCACCTGGCACTAGTGCCCAGTCTGGACCCTCCTCCGGTGGCCCTGTGCCACCTGCGGGTGGAAGCGCTGCAGGGGATGGGGCCCATCCCCCCTCTGCAAGCGTTGCCGGAGGAGAACCACCACTCACCCTCCGTAGCATCCGGACTGTGGTGCGTAGGGAGATCCAGGACTCTGTTCTTGTGCCCCTACACCAGCTTGAGGCACAGGTGGCACAACTTATGGGCATGCCTGTTGCCCGGCCTACACAGCCCCCAGCACAGCCCCGTCCTGGGCAGTGAAGGAAGAGTGGCAACTGCCCAAGGGTGGGGATATCAGTTCCACTGTTGCCATCTGTGGGCTCATGAGCTCTGGATATCCAAACCTCCGTCCCCGTCAATTGTGTAACCCCCCACACGTGTCATACACCGCCCCTGTATGCGTCTTGTTTGTCTTGTCTGTTGACCTACCCAACCTACCTCCCCAGCTATACCGACTTCCTTCACCCGACATACCACTCTCACCTGAAAAAAAAAAAAAAGGGCACTCTGTACCCACAAAAAAATTATGCCCCATACATAGCTGCCCATTCTGCACATATGTCTGCCGGACATAGAAACTATCAATTACAATTGGCTGTACAACAAGTATTATTGTTGTCCTTACACCTCTCTCAGGGGTGGAAGGTATCAAATGTCACACCAAATTACAAACATATGCACAGCTGTTGCTGATGAAGAAATGGGCAGCTATGGGCCTTACCTACATCCCTCCTGCAAAACCCAAGCTTGTTTCCCTACTGTCTTACCCTTTTTGTGACCCCTTTTTCACCACTTTCCTGTCTCCCCATTTTCATTTCTTTCAAAGCAAATAGCGCGGGTGTGCACAAGAGTAAGCATGTTTAAGCGGTTGTAAGCGGGTGTGCGCGGAGCTGAATGCCAGTGCGCATGCGTGAGCTCCGCGCAAACCAGCGCTAACCTGGTTACAACTGCTTAAAAGTGCCTTAGTCACTTTGATTGACAGGTCCTGTAGTCAGTTCAAAAGCAAAATAAAATCCCACGGTCAGTCCCGAACCCAGGACCTTGGAAACAGTAGTCTGCATGACTTACCACTAAGCCATGACTGTTATACAAGAGCATTGTGCTAAAATAAATATATCATGTAATAGTAGGAATGAATGTAAAGGGAATATAGGATGTGTAGTACACAAAGCATGTCATGTAGAATTACTGTCAAAACTAGTGGATTTCCATAACAGTAGTGTGTGAACAGAAACAGCCGTGCTAGTTGGTAGCTAGTAGGTAATAATGTCACTGTAGCACCTTGCAAGCCACACACATACTCACAGCAGGATAATCACTGCCCATACCCCACAACCTCTTACAGGAACACATCCGGACCAAGTAATAAAATATGTGGAGCAAAGGGCCAAAACCAGGGACACATTACAAATAATGTTACAACAAACTCAGACATTTCAGAGAGTAACATGTTCTGCATTTTGTGGGATGTTTGGAAGGGTATGAAGTCTGAAACCTGAATGTTTGTCACTATATTCTGACTTGAGCCCAGAGTGATTTGCCAGAAAAAGCTGTGCATGAGATATTGACCAAAATATGAGGCAGAAATGTGGACAACCTGCAAATATTTGTACACATGAGAGGTCTGACACCACCATATTTGAATAGTTAAGAGCCTAGACATAGCAACAGTGAATGAGTTACAGGGATGCCCCACAGACTCCATGTGAAATGTACAAACAGTAGGCAGAAAGATGTTACAATACATGCAATGGTAACTATGGAGTCCTGAAAGTATGCACCAATTTTATGGCAGAAAAAGTGTAGTAATACATATTCTCATGCTATCCCACAGTCACAACTGCAGCATACAAGACAATTTAATGGGTGTACCCCACCGATATGTACCATTCCATGAGGCAGATAACAGATGCACCTGAGAGTCTCTGGGGCCTGCTCAGCAGCATACTCAAATACCCTAATAGATGTCAAGGCCCACACCATGGCCAGACCACACTGCATGCTGTAACACCCTAGCAGATATAGCAAGCATTCCAAGGTGTGAATGTACATGGAAAATAGGAAAGCCACAGCAGCACACTACAGTCAGGACACCTAGCAGGCATACAAGTAGTGACTGTAAAGGGCAAATATGGAAGCCATAGCAACAAAGTGCAAGCAAAAGTGCAAGGAAAGCACACACACACACACATTAACAGTAGTAGTAGTCGTAGGTGTCAGTGTACATACACAGTTAGTACAGGAAACTGGAGAAATGAATGGAGGAATGTTAATCTACAACACAGCTGGAAATATGAGAGAGATACCAACCATTACACTCACAGAACATTGTCCACAGCATACCAGCATGGTCCCTGCCCTTAAAATCTGAAAGGGCTATGCCTATCTCACATACCTTTTTATAGCACTGTTCTGAAATCACAGTGAGAACTGCAATCAGTACACAACTGGCTGCATGCAATTAGCAAATGCTGGCTAACAAGTGGTGCAGAGGCCATCACATGGACATATGCAGATACCTACAAAAATATGCTGTACTCCCAGTCCACACATGCAATACTTTCATTGCACCCTGAGGAGGAAGTGAGAGACAGACACAGAGAGAGAGAGAGAGAGAGAGCGACAGAGACAGAGACAGAGAAAAATGAAATTAAACAGACACAAACAAAACTGTTCAGCAACAGCCACCTGAAAGCTGACAACTGGCAAGTGGAGCAGCAGGACACAAAACCAGATGGCAACACAAGCAGCTGTGACAAACACAGGTAATGTAAAGTAATACTATAAAGGTCTACATACTGTGAACCCTCCATATGTGTCATTGGTCTGTATCCATATGTATATGAAGATGTGCAAAGGGCAGGGGACATACAGCAACTATCAGTGAAGGCTGTACATACATTTGTATGTGAGAGCATCTATGTGCACATATCAATGTAGGTTGACTGTAGGTTGTAGTGCAATGTACAAAGTAGGTTTCACAGTTATGTATGTTTAGCAGTATGTTAGTGTGTGTATACAGTATGGTAGACAAACATGTTGATATATCTGTTTATCATATGGATACGTATGTATGTCAAAATATGTATGTATGTATGTATGTATGTAGATATATATATATATATATATATATATATATATATATATATATATATATAATATGCATATATGTATACATACATAGAGAGAGATGTAGGAATACATAGACAGATGTAGATAGATAGAATATGTACAAACATATATATGTAATACACACATACAGATATAGATATATGTAGATACATATACATAGACAGAGTGATCTGACTATCTACAGGTATGACTGTATATGATGACCTCAACACCCCCTGTCCCACCCCTGTCACTCTCACCCCTCTGTGCCCCCTCCATATCTATAGCAATATATGTACATCAATGTATATATGTGTATACAGACATATATATATATATATATATAAATATCTATACATATATATATATATATATATATATATATATATATATATTTATATATATATATATATATTTACAGAGAGAGAGAGAGAGAGATGTATATATATTCTGAGTGAGGCACATGTGTACGGATGTATTGCAACAGGTGCCTGGTGACAAAGGCATGGAGTGAACACCAGTGTCAAAACTGGAGTACCATACCCCATTTCAAATAACCTACACCAGTAACCACCAGATATGTGATTGGCTGCCCACCACTGCATGTGTCAGGGGTGAGCAGGGTCATAAATGTGTACAATAGTCCCCCCAATGATATTCACAGTGGCACACTATTCCTGGAATACCTGCACATGGTATGTGTCAGCAGACATGGTGTGTCAGCTATGGACATGTAGGTCAGTGTACCCCTCCACACCACATAATGGATGCCATGGTATGTACCTCACACGACAGCTACAGATATGGAGAAGGACACAGTGACATGTACAAAACTGTGACAATGCACTCAAACACATTACCAATGTACAGTGACTGACAACACCACAGAGTACACACATACTACCCACATAGAGGTTACCACTCCTGGATTTACATACGTAAGTCACACAGATGTCCAACAACCATAGTAACACCTCACACCATCCACAACCTAAATGACTGCTGTGTGTCATCCATGCCACTGCAATAGAGAGCACATGTGGAGGTAAAGGTTCCTACCCACAGATAAGACATACCCTGCAATAAACCACACAGTGTTAAGAAGCAAGACTCCCCATGAGTACATGTCACACATACCCCTGCTGAATGTTAGTCAGATAGGTAATATGCCATATGAGTCACCCTGTGTAACTGTGTGACAGCAGCAGGTACCATCACACGACATGTGTCACAATGGTCAGGGTAGCAGAACAGTATGCTGCTGTAGTCCCAGGGGCAATAGCATATTGTATAGTATTGTATTGTAATGTATTGTATTGTGTTGTATTGTATTGGTATGTTGAGGTGCCTCCTTTGTGGAGTGGAACCACTGCTGCTGTGCACCAGTGTACAGGTACATATCCTGTAGTCATGCTAGTGTTACATAGCACTTTTATATGTGTGTTTAGCTCCTGTCAGAGTTCATGTAGCATGCAACCGGGGATACCATCAGGTCCCAGTCATGTTGTGTATTCTGCTTT
Organism: Protopterus annectens; assembly: GCF_019279795.1. NCBI lineage: Eukaryota > Metazoa > Chordata > Ceratodontiformes > Protopteridae > Protopterus > Protopterus annectens. The sequence continues at coordinate 1,055,329,624 of NC_056741.1, read as the reverse complement.
CCTGAGGGCGGCTCTCACCTGGACATCTGTGATGACAGGGAGGATACAGTCAGCTGGGATAACTATGTCTTATTTTGGGGGAGATGGAGGGGTGACACCTGCACTGAACCTGTCTGCCACAATCTTGTCAATATCTGTGGTTTCAGTGAATTATTTGTTGTTGTGTACTAACTATGAGCATAGAGGAGGGATTCTGACCAGGTTGCTAACATAACTGAAGAAGGCCTTCTGGTTATCTGTAGTGTCCCTCTTGATTTCCCTCTCAAAGTTGCCCATGGATGTTTGTATGAGGGAAAATAGATCCTTACTAGTGCTGCTCAGACATGCCTTCCCTTTATGGAATTATGCTCTGTCTTGCAGTAGCTGCCATCTTTTGTAATACAATCTGTCTATGGCTGGGGTCCACCAGACAGGATGCTGTCTCTTTGTGGAAAGTGTCTTGGTCATATATGGGATTGCATGATCCATGCATTCTCGGAGATGTCCGTAGAAAGCATTTGTGTAGGGGTCAGCATTGTGGGTTGTGTCTTCCACTGGCCCAGTGGGCTGAAAGGATACCATGTCACTGTTACAAAGTGTAAAGTTTGCATCTGCAATGGTATTCACTATAGTCGTTTGTGCTGGTGGTGGAGCTGGGATATGTATATCCAGGGCAATTAGTTTGTGGTCAGCTGACAGTAGTTGATGATGTAGGCCATACAGTACCTAGATACAAACCTCAAGAGTGAGGAGGTGCTCTGGACCTGAATCAGTGTTCTGACTGCTGGGGTTTGGTAGTATGTCGTATGGATGTGCCAGGTACTGTTGCACAGTTGCTGGCTGAGCACTGATACCTGGCCATGTACATGTGTATCCACCAGTAGACAGACAGATGCTATATATGTGAGATATATTGTATCATAACATTCGAGTAGCATGTGTAGTATGTGTGCCAAATTCTGCTGACATATATTGCTGATATCAGGTTATTTTCTTTTTCAGGAACATGGCTCACCGGCGAAATCCAGCTTACTCCGCAGCTGAGGATGAGGAGATACACCAGAGCCTGGTGCGGGATTATGCAATACTCTTTTCCCGCACCAGCCAGAATCAGCAGGAGAGGGCTGCACTGTGGCAAGACCTGGTCCGTCGGGTAAATGACATAGGCACGCATAATAGGACATATGAGCAGGTACGACATCACTGCAGTGATTTAATCAGAAATGTCCGTCAGCGTGCGTCGGATATCCACAGGCAACAGGTCACCACAGGTGGTGGGGTGGCTACACATCCCCCACTCACCAGACTGGAGGGACTACTCATGAGTGTAGGGGCTCCAGTCCGCTAGCAACAACAACAGCAGCAGACATGCATTATGATGGAGGCTGGAGCCACGCAGCAGCAAGACTATGAACTTGCAGGTAATATGCCATATGTATAGTTGACTGTTGTGTACACTGGTAGTTAATGCATGTGTGAGGTGTGTCCTTGGTTTGTAGCTGTCATCAGAGTATTTAATGTGCAAGTGTGATATCCTCAATATCAGCAGCTGACCTGTGAAAGGCGACTGTTGTACTACTGACCTGTATCATACTCAGTAACAATGGCACAGTTGTGCCCACTGACATTAGTTTCCTCACTTCTGCAGGTCCCTCCGGTGTAACAGCAATGCAGCCTATCCATGCTGGTGAGTGTGTATTAACAATACCTTTAATAATCTTGATAGTAATAGTAATATTAGGCTCACTTAGTAGTGCTCTGTGTATGCATGCAGGTGTGTCTGTGGCTGTGTGTTGATATCACGCATACTGAGTAGTGTACAACTGTGTGCAACTGTGTGCATGTGTGCATGTGTGCATGTGTGCACGTGTGCATGTGTGCATGTGTGCATGTGTGCATGTGTGCACCTGTGCATGTGTGCACGTGTGCATGTGTGCGTGTGTGCACGTGTGCATGTGTGCATGTGTGCATGTGTGCATGTGTGCACCTGTGCATGTGTGCATGTGTGCATGTGTGCACGTGCGCATGTGTGCATGTGTGCATGTGTGCACCTGTGCATGCGTGTGCATGTGTGCATGTCTGCACCTGTGCATGTGTGTGCATGTGTGCATGTGTGCATGTCTGGACCTGTGCATGTGTGGATGTGTGCATCACTGGTAATATGGTGTAGACATTGTAAACTGTGTTTCCTGTTTCCCTCCCACAAGTTCTGGTGCTGCTCTGGTGTCATGCAGCAGGGAACCTGAATCCGGTGCCATGGGTACTGATAATGATGACATCTGTGTAATGGCACAGGAAGGTATGCCAGGGTCCATCATTGGTCAGCCGATTGACAGTACACAGCTGTCAACCCCATCAATGCGCACAGTTATCCTGCCAATACACCCTTTGTCACCAATGTCCCTAGGTGATGGACAGCATACAATGGGCATTGACCAGGGTAATGTGGTATCTGTGGCACATGCCTCCCCACACAGCAGCCATGGGCATGGCCCTGAGATGGTACCACCCAGACAGATGCCCAGGGGTTCTCGTGGGAGCATCCGTGGGCGTATTGCCCCTGTCAGACGTGCCCACAGAGGTCAGGCACAGTCACGTATGGAACGGTACACCAGACAGGGTCTGAGGGAGCGGACAGCATGTCGCACAGCCATGACTGACAGTATGCGTGACATTGCGGCTGCCATCCGTAATTTCACCGATGTCATAGACAGACATTGTGGGGACAGATTAGACCGGTTCCACAACTACATGTCCATGAGCCAGGGCGATGGTGGACGGTTGAGGCATCAACGTGGGCGTATGCCAGCAGCATCAGCAGCTGGCAGTCATTGCGGATGACAACAGGGCCGCGGCTGCCCCCATAGTGCCAGCAGCAGCCCCAGCAATGCTGGGTCTTTGCTGTCATCAGACCGCCCCCGGAGACCACGTGCATGTGGCTCTGGCCAGGCCCGACAGGGATCTGTGTCCAGTCAACGAACACCTGCTTCTGATGACAGTACCCAGTCTGGGTTGGTACCGGATATGGTCCGTAGCACCCCTGCAAGGCACAGGTACCGTGTCCATGGCCAGAGACACTGATCTGTATGACCTGGCAGGTACAGTCTGTGGCTGTCCACAAACACCAGTATATGGCAGCCATGAGGTGGAACTGTGTGCATCCATACACACATGCGAATTGACAACACCTAGGGCTACCGCATACACGCACACACTGCATCAAAATTGCCCCACCTTGTACTGCTGTCCCTCACCAACACACATACACATGCATGTCAATCGGTGGTATCGGTGGCTGACTCAGGCATACCAAGTTCACACCCTGTGCATATGATGAAATTGTGCCACCTCCTGCAATCTGTAAGATCAGTGCAGGTACAGGTTAACATGTTGCTGATGCACAGGGTGACTACATAGAAGTGTAGTAATAGTATCATGTTGTTAACAGTACTGTGTGCTGAAATAATTGTGGGTATATCACAGCATGCCTGATGCAGTAAGGGTATGATTGTCATGTACTGTTGTCCACACCCATGGTAAGTACCATAGTGTATCATCTGCACATGTTGGCATACTGGTGGTAAGGATGTCAACAGAAGGCTACATACATAGGTAGCACAGGGGATAAGGTAATGAAAGTATTAATACGCAATGATGGACATGTAAACTGCAAGTGGCATGTTGCCCACACTGGACTCTGCAATGCGGATGTTTGAGTATGTTGATATGTGTGCAATACTATGCGACTGGTACAGGACACACAGGAGCACCCTAGCACTGCAAGCTCACATCTCATACCATGCTAGACAGCCCCAACACACAAAACTAACTGTCACAGGAGGGAGAGTCCCCATACATGTCAGGGATACTGTGGTGGCAGGCCAAGTAGCATACATCCTACTAAGTATGGAACCACTGAGTGAAGGCTCAGTGTCTGTTATTTGACATGTGTATTACTGCAGGTATGAGCACATGGGTTTCCATCCAGTTATTGTACATCCTGACAGTACATGGTCTGTACACTTGTGTGCACTGAGACTGGACCCTAGCCATCTGACCTGTGTATTTCCATGTACATGTGCATAGTGCCTGCATATTTGCAGTGTTACCTACTGGAAGTGGTACAGCTTGTTTGTTGTACAATGGACTACATGCAGCCCTGCTTACTGTAGCTTTGTTTGCATGCATGTTTGCTTGCAATTACCCTGGAATACTGATCCCACCTGCAATCCATAGTTACAGAGCTTCTGTGGACTCCTAGTGACATCTACATAGCTTACTATATGTATGTCCATGTCTCACTTGACAGAATGTCACTGTTTGTCCTGTTCACATGTACGTTGCCTGTGACACATTGCATATGACTTACCTGGCATTTGTCCATGTGAGCAGTCATATATGCTACTGCTAACTAATCACAGGCACTACATCCTCACATATTCATCTTCTGTTGAACCACCTGCTTTGCTAGGGATGGCTTGCACCTGTCACCCCTGGGCTTTCGGATATTGGCAAAGGCTCTTGCTACCCCATAGTGCCTTTGTTAGGCAAGGCTCAAATGACAAACACATCTTCATAGGTATCACAAGGGATAAGAAACTAAGAGTAATGCTACCCAACGCCAGAGGTCTAAACCTCAAGATGCATGCACTCAAAACTCTCCTTAGCATGGAGAACATCGATATCTGTGCAGTAACAGATGCCTGGTTCAGGGCTACTGAGAGCACCCCAGCACTACCAGGTTATACCTCATACCATGCTTTTCAGCCCCAAAACTTAGAACGAACCACAAAAGGAGGGGGAGTATTGATATTCATCAAAGATACCCACACCTCCAGGTTGGTGGCAAAGCACCAATCATCAGAGACTATCCATGTGCAACTAACAATGGGTGAAACTGCCTTTCCGGTTATAGCCTGTTACAGACCACCCTCCCAAACCCAAGAACTATACTCGGCCTTCCTGAGAACAGTGGAAAATATGAAGGTCTCTCCAAACACCATTATATTGGGTGACGTCAACTACCCAAACATAGACTGGGAGCATGACTCTAGCTCCAACACCCTAGGCCAAAGATTCCTAGAATATATGAGCTCAAATGCTATGGAACAACTTGTTACCACTCCCACAAGAAGGGGAAACATACTGGACCTGATCATCACCAACATGGGGACTCTATGCTCCAGACCAGAAGTGTATCCCTCACTGGTAAGATCAGACCATAAACTAATCTCACTGGATATTCATATCCCGACCCCACCCCCTGCCCAGAACACCACAGTGAACAACTTCTCTAAGGCAAATTCACACTCCCCAAAACTGAGGTGGAAACCTTCAAAGCCCCCGGGCCTGTGGAAACTACAGACCAGACCGCAGATTCCTCTATAAACACATTCTATGGACACCTTCAGGAACGCATGGATCATGTGATCCCGAATAAGAACAAGACCCAATCCTCCAAAGGCAGACGTCCTGTCTGGTGGACCCCAGCCATAAACAAACTACACAATAGAAGGAGGAAGCTACTAATTGATACAGCAAAATCCCAAAAAGGGAAGGCATCCCTGATCAGTATTAGCAAATAACTACAGGCACTCATAAGATTGTCTAAGGCCAGCTTCGAGAGAAATTGCACAGGACACTAAGGATAATCACAAGGCTTTCTTTAGTTATGTTAGGAACCTGGGTGGTAATTCCAAGATATGCTCATAGGTAGTCCAAAATGTCAATAGAAACACCAAACCCACAGACATTGACAACATTCTAGCTGACAGGTTCAGCACAAACTTCTCCCCCCCTCCACACCAAAAGGGCAAATATGTATCCCAGCAGAGTGCTGCCCCCCTGACATCTCAGATGCTCAGGTAAGAGCCGCCCTCTCCAAAGCAATACACACTGCATCAATGGGACCAGACAGTGTCCCGGGCTGTGTCCCACATGAACTCCAAGAAGAGCTACAACCAAACATAAAACTACTGTTCAATCCCAGCCTTACTACAGGATATGTGGCCAAAGAGTGGCGTACAGCAACAGTGGTCCCTCTACAGAAAGGTGGTGCCTCAACGGATCCTGGACACTATCGCCCCATAAGCCACACTAGCTCGGTCTGCAGAGCTATGGAAAGGATCATCATGACCTCATAAATAAAGATATTGGGGACCTACAGACACTGGATCATACCCAGTTTGGCTTTGTTAAGGGCAGATCCTGCCTCTCAAACCTGGTTGATTTCTTTGAAACAGTCACCAAGGCCATTGATGAGGGGAAGGTGGTCCACACAGCTTACCTGGACCTCGCAGAAGCCTTCGATACAATACCCCACTCGGGCATTCTAGAGAAGCTCACCAGCTTAAATATAAGCCCCTGTGTCACTAGATGGATTGCACACTGGCTCAAGACAGAACCCACATGGTTAGAATTGCTGGAGCCATGCCAGACTCCAAACCAGTTACAAGTGGTGTCCCACAAGGCTCAGTCCTGGGACATCTCTTGTTTGGTATATATTTATCGTAGGTACAGGCCAACACGGAAGGACTGTGGCTGACCAAATATGCAGATGACTGCAAACTGCCCGCCATAATCGACTCTCCAGCCGACACAAGCATCCTCCAAAAGGGCCTCATAGAAACAGACAACTTGTGCCAGAGCCATGGCTTCAAGCTGAATGCAAAAAAGTGTATAGTCATCCCCTTTGGCAAAAACAAAGTGCCCACAAATTACCACATAGGTGGTAATCCATTAAGTACAGAAGAAGTAATTAGGGACCTGGGGACCCAAGTAGATAGCAATCTCTCATTTGACAACCACGTGGCCAAAGTGGTTAGAAAGACATTGTATATAGCCCACCCCATCATGAAGGGATTCACATCTAGATCAGGGGAGGACATTGTGCCTCTTTACTCATCCCTCATCAGGCCCATAATTGAGTGCAATGCCCCTGTTGGGATGTACATTACCAGACACCTGCAGCAACTGGAAAGACCCCAAAAGTACCTCACCAAGAGGATCAAAGGGCTCAAACAGATGCCATATGCTGACCGGTTAAAGAAACCCCAGCTCTACTCAGTGGCATACCGCCTGTTCAGAGGCGATCTGTGCCTGATGTATAAAGCCATGTCAAACCCGGAATTAATGGGCATGCTGCACCTGAGAATATCCAAATCCCATCGGGCTACACGCTTGAGAGACTTGAACCTCAGCACTGAACTAAATGGGACATGCTGGAGGGACAGATTCATAACCCAGAGGCTCACTTCACTCTGGAATAAAATCCCAGTCCAGGTTAGGCAGAGTCCCTCATTGACTCTCTTCAAGAGGAATCTTGATGAGTGGATGGGACATTGTAGGTTTACCCCGGGTATCACTTCTGTGTCACTGTTAGACAGAGGCGCAGTATACTAACCTCAGAAAAGGGCATGGCAAGATATATTTACAGTGGATGGCAACAGCCAAACACATTCTGGCTAGGTTCATAAATGCCCTAGGGCAGATAGCCTAGTATGAACCTATGAACCTATGTACCTTGTTCCCCATTGGCCCTATGTGCTGTTAATCACCATGGCAATCACAATACTATGGTAGCATGTGCAAAGGTCAGTTGTCAGTCACCTCTATGGTACAGTTGTGGAATATGTGGGTCATGTGGCAATGTCACAGCTGCCACATGTACACAGTCAACTCTCTCCCCTACACATGGACATACAACACATGTATGAGATGGAACCACATAGCCAAACTGGGGACTAAGCACTCTGAACCCAGTACTGGCATAACCTGTCAGGTGGCATGAAATACTACAGTGACTACAATAACAGTCTGATGTAGACCTACACTGACAGCAATACAAGCACGTGAATACACTGGGCCATTCGTGGAGCCTAAGAATAGCATCCTGCCTGAGCGGCAGACACCTTTGCAGCTGGCACACAGGCATATGTTATGCCTGAGCACATCACGCATAACACATAGCACACAAATCCTGTGTGCCAAACAGTCACAGCCTTTACGGCTAGACAACACACCTGCCACAGTTGTGTTAGGTACCTTTATTGTCCGGTACAGAGAGGTCACGCTCACCAGGCTGGACAAGGTGAAGGTCACAGTGATATGCCCGTGGGGCACTATGGTCCACCACATAACACAAGCATACAGGTCAGTCAGAGGCATGGACACATATGACTCAGTCATTGTCCATGCCACATACCTTCTCCTGCTGTACTTATAGGGTGCTGACATCATCAGTGTTTAGAAAGGTGAATGTGCATCCTGTAGTGTGTTCTCCTAGTTGCCAAAAGGGACATTTCCCTCACACAAAATTGCACACACACTAACCCCCTCATCAAAGCGCACACACTTGCCGGATTCAAACCCCTACCTAACTATGTTATGACACTCAAGATGGATGAATTAGCAGAACACGCTATTGGCATTATTGGGAGGCTTTTCTTCTCCTGCTGTACTTATAGGGTGCTGACATCATCAGTGTTTAGAAAGGGGAATGTGCATCCTGTAGTGTGTTCTCCTAGTTGCCAAAAGGGACATTTCCCTCACACAAAATTGCATGCACACTAACCCCCCTCATCTAAACACACACAGTTGTGATTTGCAGGATTCAAACCCCTACTTAACTATGTTATGACACTCAAGACGGACACATTAGCAGAGTGCGCTATTCGCATTACTAGGAGGTGCTTCTTCTCCTGCTGTACTTATAGGGTGCTGACATCATCAGTGTTTAGAAAGGGGAATGTATATCCTGTAGTGTGTTTTCCCAGTTGCCAAAAGGGTCATTTCTCTCACAGAGACTTGCACACACACCAACCCCACTCAGCATTTGCAGGATTCAAACCCCTACCTAACTCTGCTATGACACTCGAGACGGCCGCATTAGCAGAGCGGGCTATTTGCATTACTGGAAGGTTTCCCTTCTCCTGCTGTACTTATAGGGTGCTGACATCATCAGTGTTTAGAAAGGGGAATGTGCATCCTGTAGTGTGTTCTCCTAGTTGCCAAAAGGGACATGTCTATTATACAGACTTGCACACACACTGACCCCCTCCACACAAACTGAGCATTTGCAGGATTCAAACACCTATCTAACTATGTTATGACACTGAATACAGACACATTAGCAGAGCATGCTATTCGCATTACTAGAAAGTTTTTTTTCTCCTGCTTTACTTATAGGGTGCTGACATCATCAGTGTTTAGAAAGGGGAATGTGCATCCTGTAGTGTGTTCTCCTAGTTGCCAAAAGGGACATTTCCCTCACACAAAATTGCACACCCACTAACCCCCTCATCCAAACACATACACTTGCAGGGTTCAAACCCCCTACCGAACTATGTTATGACACTCAAGATGGACGCATTAGCAGAGCACACTATTCGCATTACTGGAAGGTTTTCCTTCTCCTGCTGTACTTATAGGGTGCTGACATCATCAGTGTTTAGAAAGGGGAATGTGCATCCTGTGGTGAGGCAGACGCCAAGCACACTCTGGCTAAGCTGTCATTCCCTAGGGCAAACAGCCTAGTGTTGACCTCTACACCCATATGTTTAATTGTCAAATGCACATTATTTGTTGCTGATAGACTGTTTGCAGGTCTTTATTGCCATAGCATTCCCTGTTTGTATGAACAACTTGTGCATCTGTGGAAGATGTTTGCATATGGGAGGGATCCACTATATCACATATGTCTCTGTAGTCATTTAACTGTGTGCAATGGGCAGATTGCTGTAATGTGGTTGGTTCCTGGAATAACCCGTACAAATACCAGATATGTGTGGCCAACTGCTAAACTGAGATTTTGCCTAAGTGTGTGAGCATGCCCAGTTCAGCCTTCCCATGGCATGTTGTCTGACATATGTCTCATTTATCAAAGTGTGTGAGCATGCCCAGTGTGAGCTTTCCATATCTTGAACTCTGCAGCCCACCACATTTGTGGATGAGTGTGAACTTCAACAAATATCTCCCGTTTATGGTTGTGTGTTGTGTGTCATGTTGTGTAGTTACTGTCCGACTGCTTTGTGTGTGAACACAACAGGGATTATACTGTGCCTGCAGGGTTTGCGTGGGATACTTTGCATACAGTTGTCAACATCCTTTCACACTGTAGTACCGTATAGTGTACTGGTTCAGTACTTTGACTGTGGTGGACAGTATCCTGGACTTTAGTCCTATCACTGCTTTACATTTCCATAGTGAGCACAACAGCCTGGTTAGGGGCCAGTTGTGCACATCTGACCATGTTGCATTATGTTCAGATATGAACTACTTAAACCAGGCTTGTCCAACATTGGTAGTGTATTCCACAACATAGATGTACATTTGCAAACACTAGCGATGTGTCCTAGGCCTTTTCTAATGCTAGTCGGAGAGTGTGTTTGTCCTTCGACACACATTGTAAGTGGAGCTTGCCATGACATATGTCATGGTTAGTATACTGTGCCTCTGTCTACCTGTGACATAACAGTGACACCCAGGGTAAACCTACCATCTCCCATCCACTCATCAAGATTCCTCTTGAGGTGAATTGATGAGTGACTCTATGGATAGCCTGTACTGGGAGTTTACTTATGAGTGGGGGTGGCTTCTGTGTTATGGATCATGCAGTACAGCTTGTCCTATGTATGTCAGTGCTGGGGTTCAGGTCTGTCATGTGCATAGCTCACTGCCATTCAGATTGTACAAGGTGCAGCATGTTTATTGATTCCAACTTGGACATGGCTTTATACATCAGGCACAGCTTGCCTCTGGGTGGGCAGTATGGCAGTGTGTGTAGCTGCAGTTTGTTTAATCAGGCAACACATGGCATCTGTGCAAGCTCTTTCATACTCCTGGTGAGGTACTGTTGGGGACTTTACAGTTGATGGAGGTGTCTGCCGAGGTACATCCCACAGGGGCTATTGTAGTCAATTGTAATGCTGATGAAGGATAACTGCAGAGCCACAATGACCTCCCCTTATCTAGATCTGACAACCTTCATGATTAGGTGGGTATATGGTATGTTTCTGTAAACACTACAGCCACATGTTTGTCCAATGCAGGATATCTATCACCTTGTGTCCCCAGGTCTCTCATTACATGTTAAGTGCGTAATGGGTTCACACCTAAGTGGTAATTGGTGGGCACTTACTGTATATCAACGGGGGTTGACTATACACTTTTCTGCAATTAGCTTGCTGACATGGCTATGGCACCAGTTGTCTGTTTCTATGTGGCCCTTTTGTGGGATGCTTGTGTCAGCTGGAGGGTCAGATATGGTGGGCAGTTTGTAGTCCTCTGCAAACATGTTCAGACACAGTCCTTCCATGTTGGCCTGTACCTATGGGACATATATACCAAACGAGGGAGGTCGCAGGACCAAGCCTTGTGGGATGCCAGTTATATCTGGTTTATAGTCTGACATGGCTGCAGCATGTCTGACCATGTCATTTCTGTCCTTGGTCTGGTTTGCAACCCCTCTACTGACATAGGGGTTTATATTTAAGCTGGTGAGCATATCTATAATGAACACATAGGGTATTGTATAGAAGCCTTTGCAAGGTCCAGCTACGCTGTGTGGACCACATTGACCTCATCAATTACCTTAATGACTGTTTCAAATGAGTCAAACATGTTTAGGGGCAGGATCTGCACTTAAGAAAGCCACACTGGGTAGGGTCCGGTGTCAGTAGGTCCTCAATATCTTTATGTCTCCGGTACATGCTGATCCTTTCCATAGCTGTGCAGACCGAGCTTCTCAGGATTCTGCAGTGCTCGTTTTCAGTATCCATTCAGGCAACACCTTTGTTGAGAAGGACCACTGTTGTTGTACACTGCTCTTTGGGTACATATCCTGTGGTAAGGCTGACACTGAGCAGTAGTGTGATTTGGCATTCCATTCTTCTTGGAGTCCATGTTGGACTCAGCCCAGGACACCATCTCATACCATTGCTGCTGTGTGTTTTGCTTTGTAGATGCTGGCTGTTACCTCAGCATCTGCAATGTCAGGGGGCCAGCAGTCTGCTGGGATAGATATTTTGCATTCGGGGGGGGGGGGGTTGCACTGCACCTGTCAGGATGTATGTTGGAAATATGTGTGTGTGTTTGGTATGTCATTTGTAATATTTGTGTGATTCAGAGCATATCTGTGAATTCCCAACACGGTTCCTACCATCAGTTGTGGAAGCCTTGGGATTATCCTTAATGTCCTGTACAATTTGTATCTTCATATGTTCATAGGTTCATACTAGGCTATCCACCCGATGGCATTTGTAAGCCTAGCCAGAGTGTGTGTGGCTTTCGCCACCCCTTGCTATGTGAATATTATGGCCATTTATGATTTGCTTTGCTGTGCCTCTGTCTGGACGTGACACAGTGAAGACCCCCAGTGTAACTCTACGATCATCCATCCACTTGGCAAGGTTCCTGTTGAGGAATGTCAGTGAGGGGCTCTGCCTAACATGGAGTGGGATTCTGTTCCAGGGTGTGGGGAGCCTCTGGGTTATGTATCTGTCCCTCCAGCACATCCTATTTCATTATGTGTTGAGGTTGACATCTCTCACTCTCACAGCTTTGATGGCTTTGAGTTTTCTGTGGTGGAGCATGTCCATTACTCCTGTGTTGGACATGGCCTTGTACAACAGACATACAATGCCTCTGTGTAGGCAGTATGTCACTGCATTCAGCTGGGGTGTCTACAGCCAGGCAGCATATGACATATATTTGAGACCCTTTATCCTCTTGGTGTGGTACCTTTGAGGTCTTTCTAACTGCTGCAGGTGTCAGGTAAGGTACATCCCAAATGAGGCATTGTACTAGATTATGGGTGTGATAAGAGAACAGTATAGGGGCACAATGACCTCTGTTGACGTAGCTGTGAATCCTTTCATGATCCGGTGTCCAATATAGACAGTCTTCCTAGCCACATTGGCAATGTGAGTGTCACATAACAGGTTACTGTCCACTTGTGTCCCTAGGTCCCTGATTACTCCTTCCATACATAATGGTTTACCACCTATGTGGTAATTTGTGAGTACCTTGTTTGGTATTTGGTGGGACATTCATACTGACCAGTGTCTTCAGGACGGCTGGGTTGGGTTCCTGTGTGTGAGAGTGTGGTCTGTAGCATGCTACAGACTATACAGCAGTCTTGCCTACGGTTAGTTGCACATGGGTGGACTCCAATGCCTTGTGCATTATCAGTTACCTGGACGTATGGATGTCTGTGCTGAATATGGATACTCACACTCCTTTTATGTTTTGTTCCAGGTTTTGGGGCCATAACGCATGATATGTGGTATAACCTGGTAGTGCTGGTGTGCTGTCAGGAGGCTTGCAGCAGGTTTCTGTCACTGCACAGACATCGATGTTCTCCATACTGGAGATGGCCTCGGGAGCATGCATATTGAGGTTTACACATCTGGCATTGGTCAGCATTACCCTTATGTTTCTTTCCACTTATGTTTTGTAGGGTGGTGGGTTACTCTTTTCAGCCTTGCCTACAAAAGGCTCTATGGAGGTGGCAAAAGCCTTATCCAATATCCAGATGCCCAGTGGTAACAGGTGCAAGCCATCCCTGGAACAGCTGCGTGGCTTGTCAAGCATGACATCCCAAGCAGACAGACATTGGATCCCCTTGGAATGACACCAGTAATTATGCCACTTGTTATAACAGATCATTCCGTGTTTGTACTCTGGCATCATTCTTGGTGAGGGCAGGATGCTGCAAATGGTCAGTGTCATACCGGCCTGGACTACATAATCGGAGAGCTCATCTATGTCTATTTTCATGTAGTCCGGGGAGGTACATCTCAGGTCATTCACACCAGCATGGACTATGACTGCATCATATTTCTACTTGCTTTGGGGTGACCTGCATACTTGTGTTATGTGGCATATTGTAGCAGCCTAAAGGCAGCTTACTGTACCCTTTCCCTTGTTCAGTCTGGTGTGCGGGACAGCAGCGTGTCTCACTATGGAGTCACCTATTACAACTATATCAGGCATGTTGTTTCTCCTTCTGGCCTGTGACTGTTTGGCACACCAGCTTTGTGTACTATGTGTTGCATGTGCTATGTCTGGAGGTTGTTTGATTGGGTGTCTGCTTTGGAGGCCTCTGTTGGTGTGGTGTGTTTGTAATTCGGGCCTCCGGGAATGTTTTTCTGTGTTTATGTCTTTGGTTTGCAGTTGTCATAGGTCTATGTGGGACTGGGTTTGTGGTGTGTGTGGTTACCTTCTCCTCCTGACTAGTTTTGGGAGTACTGAGTTGAGGGAGCTCAGCCTTCAGTTTGGATAAATGGTTGCATCTCTCACATATATTTGTATTTCTTGTGGGGAGTTGAGGGTTGTCTGTGTACTTGGGGCAGGTGTAACATTGCCTCAAGATTCACAGATTTACCTTGTTGTAGCTGGCCTTAGTGGATTGTATGTGTGGACATATTTTATTGCCATACTACTGATCAGTGATTACTTCTTTTTTTATGTTTGCTCTATCATGTAGTAGCTTCCTCATTCTCTTGCATGGTTTGGTAATGGCTGGAGTCCACCATGCCAGATGCCTGCGTGTATGGCATTGTGTCTTGTTTTAATTTAGGATTGCATAATCCATGCATTCCTGTGAGTGTTCATGGAATGCCTGTATAACAGGTTCTGAGGTGTGGCCCATAATTTGCACCTGCACAGGGCCTTTAATTGATTCCACATCAGTTTGGAGGAGTGCAACTTTTGCTTTACACATGTTTTTCACTGTGGTTTTCTGGCCAGGGACTGTGGTCAGGATGTGTATATCCAGTGTGATTACTCTATGGTCTGTTCTTACCAGTGAGCAATACACTTCTCATCTTGCCATCCAGTACCCATGTTGCTGATTATCACATCCAGTATGCTTACACCTCTTGTAGGAGTGGTATTTTGTTCCTGGGCATTTTGGTTTATGGATTCTATGAAGTTTTGTCCTACAGTGTTGGAGCTAGTATAATGCTCCCAGTCTATGTCTGGGGATTTTCAGTCACCCAATATAATGTGGTTTGGAGGACTTGATATATTCATGTATTCCAACATAGGCCAGGTGCAGTTCCTGGTGTTGTGACGGTAGTCTGTAGCAGGCTATAAACTGGGAGGCAGTTTTAGCCACTGTTACTTGACCATGGCTAGTCCATGCTGCTTCTTGTTGTGGTACCAACATGGGGGTGTGGTTATCCTTGACAATTATTGCTAGTCACCCTCCTTTTGTAGCTTGTTCCATGTTTTGAGGCTGTACAGCACAGTATGAGGTGTAACCTGGTAGTGTTAGGATGCTGTTGTGAGCCTTGACCCAGTTTTCTGTTACAGCACAGATATCAACATTCTCCATACTGGGTGAGTTTAGGCTGCATGCATCTTGCTGTTTAGACTTCTGGCTTTGGGTAGCATTACATCTAGGTTCTTATCCCTTCTGATACCTATGGAGGTAGGTTTTTGTTTTGAGCCTTACCTATTCAGGGCATGCTGTGGGTAACAACAGCCTTTGCCAGTATCCATACGGCCTGCACTGATAGGTGCATGCCAGTCCTAGCAGGTGGAGCATCATGTCATGCTCAGCATGTTATCCCAGGCTAGCACACATTGGATCCCCTTTGACTAACTGCAATACTTCAGCCAATTATTGCAATTGATCATCTCATTGTCATATTGTGGCATGATGCTTGGTGAGGGTAGGATGTTAGTCACGGTCCTCAGGTGTGCATATAGTACATGGTGTTACATTACTTAACACATGGCATTCATGCCTCAGGTGGTGCTGCAGGGCTGCCTCTGTCGGATGCACATATTACACTCCCTGTACATGTTTGTGAGCAGGTCATGTCATTTTAGGCATCCCTGTTATTATTTGAGTGAGTCAGAGGGGGTATCATTCCCAGGGTTCCTACTGAGCCAGTGTATGTGCTATGCGTTGCCTCTTTGCCAAGGCCAGGGCATACTGGGCACGCCTCCTTCTGCCTACTGGGGCAGGCTCAGGTTGTTCCTCCTCCGAGTCATGCTCTGCCTGCGATGGCCTTGGCAATGGTGGGGGGCTCTTTGGCCCAGCCCTATGCTGGTTCTGCTGCAGCTGTTTTCGCAAGATCATATTATGTAGCATAGCACATACCATGACAATTTGGGTACATGTAGTTGGTGTGTACTGCAAGGCTCCACCAGATGTGTCCAGATACCGGAACCATGACTTGAGCAGCCCAAACACATGCTCTATTACATTACGTGTTTGTGCGTGTGCCTCATTATGGCGTTCCTGTTCAGGTGTGTGTGCATTTCTGATGGGTGTCATCAGCCACGGCTCCAGTGCATAACCTGCATCCCCCACTAGGTGTCCATGTGGGATGTCCCCATTGGCAAATATCTGGTACAGCTGCGTCAAATGCCAGATGTGGGAATCATGGTAGCTCCCAGGGCAGCCAGCACACACATTCATTATTATGCCCTGGGCATCACACATGACCTGGCAGTTGATGGAGTGGAAGCCCTTGCGGTTAATGTAGGCCCTACCCGCTCACCGGCTGGTGCTTTGATGCGTATGTGCGTGCAGTCTATTGCACCCACTACCTCAGGGTATTCTGCTATTTGCTGGAAGAGATGCATATTGCTGGCCAATACCTCACGGGCATTGGGGAAATATACATGATCACCGACATGTGCTGACATGGCATCCAGGAACTGGTGCAGTACCCTTGAGGCTGATGCCTGTGATATCCCCATCATATCACCAGTTGGTCTTTGGAAGGTACCTGTTGCTAGTATTATTAGGCCAACACATACCTTGGTTTCCACTGGGATGGATTCCCCTCTGTTGGTTCTGTGTGTGAGGCGTGGCCTGCACAGCTCAACTATTTGCTGCAGGAGGTCTCTGTCCACTCTATAGCGCTCTACTATCTCCAGCTCATGTAACCTGTGGTAGGTGACCCTGGGCCTGTACACTCTTCTCCGTCTCCTCACCGTGGGTTGTCTGGCACCATCTGCATTGTCACCACCCTCAGCAAGTCGCCTATGTCTCATTATGACAGCTATCGCAGCCCCTAACATTTCTGCTCTGAGTTCAGCCTTTTCACTTTTCACTTCTATTAGCTTACTCCTGTCTTGCAGTGTCTCTTGAGAGAAACATCCTGCACTGCTGTTTGCAGAGTTTTAAGTGCTGGGCTGGGCTACTATTCTGCCTGTGTAATTGCCTGCTTCTAATTGTTTTCACCTGCTAGCTCCAGCAGTATTCCCTGCTAGCTTCCTATGGATTCTGTTGCTTCCTTTTTCCTTTCTGTTTCCTCAGGAGGGAGCAGCGTGCATACCAGCAGAAACACACTCACAGTGGCTTACACGTTGCACACACATGCTTACATGGTTCCGAATCTGCTTTTTCAGGTTAAAACGCACGCACACCCACGCAAACAGTGTTAAACATCTCCCAACATGCTCCCACATGCTCAGTCTGCCTTACACGCACACACACTGTCTTACTCGCGCTTCATGGCATGCACACGTGCGCATACACACCCAGCAAGAAACTTTGGTGTAGGCAACAGTGTACACTTTCCATTTCTTGACTTTCCCATGCTTATGTTGTGGCACCCCTCTTTCCATGATATGTGTTTGACATCTGTCATGTAACTCTGACCTCCAATGAACTACATTTCTTTCTGCTATTCCCCCCTGTGATGTCACCTATCTCCTACTCTATTCCTCCCCCTTATGTATCTCTTACACTACTCAGAATGTGCTCATTTGCTATGTGACAGTGGAATTCAGTATCCTAACACTCATTTGCATCAGATTGCCTACTAATGCTTAGTTACATCTCTTAGACTCAGCTTCCCCCCTTAGCAACCACTAAACGGTGGCCATGTTGTTTTTGGTCTGCTGGTCCCTGCATTGTAAATCCATGTATTGCATAAAACCCACATTTGTGGGTTTATAACCTTCGTTTTTATGTTTTATATAGCGCAGCCCATTTGCGCGGGGCTGCGCTGCGTTTAAACACCGGCGATCGCCGAAAAAAAAAATTATGTATTTCTCATATTTGCTTGGGGGTACCTTGCCAATGGCCACATATTTGGCCATTGGCATGCTGCCTGACACATATGCACCCTTTATTTGGAGCTGACATGGCTCCATTTTGGTTTTGCAGAAACGTACTCAGTTGTCAACTGAGTACATTTCTGCAGCTAAAATGGCTCTTACACGGGCTGCTTTGGGCTTCCTGGATTGCTAATCAACCTCATTTGCATGCTATTCGGCTGCAAGTGAGGTGATTAGCTTATCCACGCCCACTCCGTGTAAGAGACGTTTTAGCTGGTCTCTTACACGGACTTTGGGCTGTTCCTGGATCGTGAAGGCTGCATGGAGTCTTACACTACTCTTAGACTCCGTGCAAGCCTTCATGAATCCTCTTATACTCTTTCCCCCACCAAAATACGCATTAGGGCTTATTATCATGGGATGCCTTATTTACCCCCCCATACAACAATCTACATTTATTCATTTATTCAGTTACAAAAATCGACATTTATTCATGTACACAAATCAACATTTATTCATGTACAAAAATCGACATTTATTCATGTACACAAATTGATATTTATTTGGCACTTTTCTGTTATTGGGCAACAGTTCTAAGTAACGCTTTAACAGTTGTGTGAGAATTCTACATAAACAGTGCAACAAACATTTCAACTTCAGAATATTTACACCTTGGCTTCGCAGTGTAATATTTCATGCTTAAGAGAAAGTGCAGAAAATCTCAATACATGTGTATTGGAGGAGGGGAATAAAACTGAAAGCAGAAGCAATCCATTCTGTTGCCCCGATAATGGAAAAGTTATTCAAATACAGTCATGTCATCTTCTTCTGGATCATTATCATAAGTCTCCAACCCCCAAATTCCAGCCTGAATTTCTTGTGACTCCATTTCCTGTAGAACCATTAGCTCCAATCTGTCATGCCTAGCAATAGAGCTCACCTTAAATGAGCACTGCTTGTCCAAGTAGCCTGCTTGTAGTGCATTGGCAACACAGCTGTCAGTGATTTTATCCCATGAATTTCCACCTGTCACGATCTCTTGCAGGCTAGGATTCGCAAAGTTTCCATGCTGATTTCTCTCCATTCTATTTTCAATGTAGTCATTGAGTTCCATGCACAAATGGTCCTTGAATGTCTTGTTTATTGCAATATCAAGAGTCTGGAGATAGGCAGTCATTCGTGCGGGAATCATTATTTGAGCTATTCTTCTCTGTGCAAGGAATTTCTTCATGTCTTTAGTGCGGTGAGTGCTGGCTGAATCCCAGACTAGCGGATCTCTTTCACCACCTCGCAAAACAAGTGGCAGCATTACTTCGACCCACTTCCTTATAACTGCTTGTGTGTACCAAGCTTTTTTGGTTTCAAGAATGTAAATGCCTGAAATATGTTCAATCTTATCTTTCTTGCCCTTACTAATTATTAGAGGTGGGGTTTTCTTTCCATCTAGATGAATTGCCAAAATACAGGTAACACGTGCACTGTTGTAACCAGTGGAGGGAATGTAGATTGACGAGGCACCCTTCTGATCAATTGTTGTTTGAGATCCTTGGCCCGTAAACACTGCAGTTTCATCCATACCAATCATGTTAGAGAGTTGGTATTTAGAAAAGTCGATGCCATCAACAAAAGACTTGAATGCAAGTGCATGTTTAATAACTTCAGTATCTTCCAGCTTGAACAGTGTTGCTGATCTTCTTAGAGACAGTTCATATCACTGAAGGAAGCCATCCAGCCAATGTTGTGATGCTTTGAATTCTTCTGGGGATATTTCTAACTGTGGTGCCATTGCAAGGGCAAATGCTTGAATATCAGCCCTGCGCACAACCAAAGCCTTTGCTCTCCTGATAGCAATCCATTTACAGATAATGTCTTCCAGGTCAGGAAATAATGGTTGCTGACCTGATCCACACTTGCACTTCTTAGCATTTCCCTCGTCGGCCTTTTGACTGAGGTTATCATACTCTGCATGCCATTTTCGGACCATTTTGAGATCTAACTTCTTCTCTTTGCAGAAAGCCATCAGATTCTTTCCCCAGGAGTCCTCCACGATTCCTTTCTTGTACTCAGTGGAATTGCTCTTTCTTGCTGCACTCATCTTGTCGGGGGGGGGATTAATTGAAGACTTACGAGACCGGAGTGGCACCACAAAATGACGACGGTTAAGAAGACACAACCACAGCCATTTGTTATCAAGTGCGCGCGCTTTATGCGGGTTGTCTGTACTTTGACCAATCAAAGTACACCTGGCAGTGTTTATGGGCCAAGGATCTCAACTGTCAAGTGTGAGTGATGATTAGGGTTACAGTAAGGATCGTGGAGGCCTACCAGGGAAAGAATCTTATGACTTTCTGCAAAGAGAAGTTGGGTGTCCAAATAGTCCAAAAATCGCAAGCAGAGTACGATAACATCAGTCAACGGGTGTCAATAATATTATTTTATAATTCAACACGTCCATCGTGTGTTGTTGACGATCTTAACTGGGGCTTATTTTTGGAGTAGGGCGTATATCATGACCACCCTGGAAAAACATGCTAGGCCTTATTCTCTGGTTAGATCTTATTTATGAAGAAATACGGTATTATATATATATATATATATATATATATATATATATATATATATATATATATATATATATATATATATATATATATATATATATAAATATAAGGGGGGCTTCCCAACAATGTTTTTAGGATAATTTTTTCAATTAAATGAGTGAATGAGTGTTCTGTGTTACGAGTTTCAATATTATGAGCTTTCAGTGAAATGATTTAGACCTTATGAGTTTTAATGTTATGAATTTTAAGTGTTATGACAGGGATCCATAAATACATATATATATATATATATATATATATATATATATATATATATACACACACACATCTTACTACTGATTGCTGCAAATATATGTTAGTTTCATCGACATTTGCGCTATATTCTTCTTTTCTTATTTTGCATGCATTAATTTGCATTTTCTCAGTCTTTCACTGTAGTCTGTCATTGCCACTGTAATTCTACATTTTCTGACTACTTGCTTTCAGTTAGGAAAAGTAAAGTAGTTAATAAAGTACAACAATAATGCTTAATTGCATGTATTCAAGCTTCTAATACACAAATCAAAAGATTAACAACCTCATCATAAAGTCCAATGTGCAACAGGAAACATTCCCTTATTAGTCAGCAGTTCTGAATAAGCGAATTGGTCAGGCAAAATGTCAGCAACAATTGAGTGTGGGGGTTTGACTTGACTCATAAGAATGGCAAAGCAGCCAACCAGTTGACTTTCTTTCTGGCTGCTACTCCATGCAGTTCAAACAACCATAAAAAGAAGAGTATATAAAATGAGAGTTATGGGAGGGTAAAGAAGATACAGCTGTCATAACAAATGAAATGTAGGTGTTGGGGTTATCATTTTTGCCAGGCTGTATTTATTTAGACATAACAGCCAATGATTTTGTCATTGTAGGTGTTTAATTTGCCAGTGTATGCACTCTTGCTTAGCTGGCAGTTTAGTGCAGAGGGTTAAGGCTGAGAGGTGTTAAATATGCTTCATCCTGCTTTCTTTGATTTGAATCCATTCATTTCTATTTTGTTTGTTGTGCAACTCTTGAGTAAATGGTGATTCTGGCTAATTCTGAAAAGAAACACATATGCATAGGAGGTTTTACGTATTAAAAAAAATAAATAAAATGCTAAGGTGACAGCATATGTGGCTAATTCAGCACTGTTTAAAAATAAGTTGACATGAGTCTCAACTTTGCTTGATTAAAAAAAAGAAAAAAGAGCAATTTAGTGTGGAATTCAGAAATATGATTTTTGTTGAAAAGTAAGCCCTGCACTACTTTCTGGAATATTTGGCCTTTCTATTCCTTAATATAGCAAACTACAGAGACTCTGCACTTTTAGTAAAGAGTAACTTCCCATATCAGTAATTCTCAGTTTGAGGCCATTTACTGTGGTACTTGTAATGAGTATGCATTTACTTCTTGGTTTCAATGTAACTAAAAAAAAAAAGTTGAATGAAAGATAAAGGAAACCACTAAATGATAAAAGGAGAGACTGAATCATTCTAGATGTAAACTGGCAAAATATTTTGGAAATGTATTGTATATTTTTGCTGCAGTGGCAACCTACAAGACACAGGTCCTTTTCACAACTTTAGTTGCAAAGTAGTCTTCTCAAGTTCTGTTTTGTACATAAGGAGAGATTAAGTTTTTACCCTACGTAGTCATAGGAATTCCACCTTAAAACATCAGGATTCCCAAGGAGTAGGCAAGAGTTACCTATAGACATTTGCATCAGACACAAAATGCACCTAGAGCCTTATCCTTGGACGAGAGAAATTTCTCAAGAAAACTGAAGACCCATTCATTCGAAGGATAGCCTTATTAATGAATTGGTGTCACAGTTTATAAGCATATCTCCTAAGTAATTGTGGACATCAATCCATTAAAATAAATTTGTCAAAGCCTGGACCATGTTTAATCTCTTTACAAGCCCAGATTTAATTATAAATCTACTTTTAGTAACAAAAATTTAGCATATTCCTTATAAAAATAACTGTTTTTGCTTTAAGATAAACAGCCAGAGTTTAAATTTCTTTAATAAATCTAAAATGACAGGGGATTTCTTATAAAAAAAAGTCTATATCCATAAGAATCATTTGGCATGCAGTGGAAAGGATCAGAAATCAGGGGATTAGATGTAAAAATGTTATGCTTACAATTAAAAATCTTGGTCAGAAAATAAAACCTACACATATGCATACACACACACACACACACACACACATACACACACACACACACAGACACATGCACACACACACACGCATGTGCGCACACACACACACACACACACACACACACACGCACACACACACACACACACATATATGCATATGCATGTGCTTGGTTCTTTATTTCAGATCTTTACTGAGATGCCTTCTGGGCAGAATAATTATGTCCTCCTTGTGTGTATTTGGAATTTATCAGATAATTCCGGTTCCTGTCACATCTCAAAAGCATACAACATATGAATTAGGAATCCTTCAAATCACAGTTAGCTGTGTGAGCCATGTGTGAATGAATAAGACTCTATGTGTGTGTGTGTGTGTGTGTGTGTGTGTGTGTGTGTGTGTGTGTGTGTGTGTGTGTGTGTGTGTGTGTGTGTGTGTGTGTGTGTGTGTGTGTGTGTGTGCGTGTGTGCATGTGTGTGTGTCTGTGTTTGTGTGTGCACACGCGTGCATGTGTGTGTGTGTGTTTTTGTATATATATCTTGTAAACTATCATCCAACCTACTTTTAGTTTCCAGGCCTTGTGTCCACTGCATGCTAAGATAGGCCCATCACCTCAAAGATCTTGAACCATATAAAGGGGTAAATGGAGAGTGAATTAAGAAATGTGCATGGGTGTGATTAATAGCCTCTTAGTATACTTACAGAGAGAAGAAACATGAAGAGTAGGCAAATGGCTGAAGCACAACTGTTTCATTAAGGAGAACTGAAACTACATAAAGCCACACTCTCTGAGAAAATAAATGTTTACTGAGTACTTACAGTTGAAGCACAAGAGTCAAAGTTCCTAGAAAAATATTTCAGGAAAAGTAATACATTCCAATAAAAACATGAAATTAGCAAAAATATACAGAGGAACTGTACATTCAAATAAAAGAAGCAATAAACCTGTATTTCAGATTGGGGGTAGAAAACACTATGCATTGTGATGAAAATATCATCCAAGTAGCATTTCTTGACCACATGACTGCCTCTAAAATACAGGTTGTAACTGATTAAAGGAGAGAATTCGAACATAATATTGCCAACTCCCCCTTCTTTCATCAGACGTGTAGGCTGCCTTCATTAAAAAGATACTCAACTTTAAGTGCTGCATGTTTGGAAGACAGGTCTTGTTTATATTAATGAATCAAACCAAAAGATGCAAAGGACACAGAGATCAACCATTCAGTAAAAATTACAAGAAAGACACAGTCAATATAGCATCTTCACAAATTAATACAGTAAACATCCAGTAGTGCAGGCCAATGGGATACATGGAAATGACTACTTAATGGCAAAAAAGTATTTCACCTACATGGTTTCTGAATGCCCATGACTTTTTACTTTTTAAGACTTTATGGCTACCTTCACATCAATAAGGAAAACCCCACTAGATGTAGACATATGCATTTGGGCCTTTTTACTGACTTACTCAGTACATCACAAGTGAATTGTTTAGCTATAGATTAGAAATACAAAGCTTTAAAACAAGCCTGATTTCTATAAATATTAGGGAGCCTGCAAAATAGCTCAAATTACATCAAAACCAAGACAGAAAGTCACACATGCAAGTAATTCAATAAAAATTGCAAAAAAGACCCAGGCAAACTAGAATCTTCACAGCTGAATAAAAGGATGAAAAACACTTTCAGGAATAGTTCGAAATAGTTTAATAAAGTACGGAACATCAAACTTTAGTGCTTTCATTTATTTTATTTTATGTGAACTTCATCAGAAACAACTCACCCAAACCCAGAAGCACTTTTTATAATAAAATGAAAGTCACATATTCAATGATGTCAATAATTAATTAATATCATTAAAATACATTATATATATATATATATATATATATATATATATATATATATATATATATATATATATGTCTTTTTATATAAAAGTACAAAAATACTCTAATGATTTTTACAAATTGTGTGAAACATATAAAAGTAACATAAAATGAAATTCATTTCATTTGTAAAAAACATTTTATATTAACTAATTCATTTAATCCAGGAGCTTGATCTGCTCCTAGAGATACCTGCCACAGAGATTATTTACATTCTAACATAACTTTATTGTCTCCTGTGAAAATTCCTTGGGAGACACTATCTAAAACAGAAAAAATAAATTTTTTTGAAGTTATTACACATAGTTGAATGCTTGCCTAATGTGTTAGTCAAGTCTTTTTTCTTTATAGCTAAAAGATGCTCACTAATTCTTTTTTTGAGAGATCTTGTGGTCATTCCTATATAATAGCTTATACATGACACGCACTGAGCTATGTACACCACCATTTCACTGTGACAGGTATAATAGTTTTTAGACCAATGTGTCCTATTTATATGGTAAAAATAAACTGAAGAAGAATTACTAATATATATATATACACTGTTTACAGTAATAACATGCATAAGTACCTTTAGTTTTAATAGTACTCTCAATAAATACACCAGATGAATTTGCTCTTTTTTCTAATAAACTCTTAATTTACAACTTTCCTGAATGTGAAATTAGGTCTTGTCCCTATGGCTTTAACTAATTCCTGATTACCTAATATTATCTACCAATTGTCTATTATAATATTTTTAATAAGTCACATTTCATTTGAAATAGGCAAAACAAAGGCATTTAAGAATTCTTTATCAGAAACAACCATACTGGTTGTAGAAGATGGTAAACAAAGAGTCAAAATAGGACAAGCTTTGTTCTTTCTTAGCTCCACAACTTCTTTTTCAATAGATTCTAGCCATACTGCCTGATATCCTCTTGCCAAGAAAAATGTTCTCAAAATTTCCATTTCCTTAGTAAAAATAGTGTCTTCTGATGTTAATCTACTTAATCTGATGAATTGCCCCTTAATTACTCCTCTTTTCATGTGCAACGGGTGTAGACTTTCTTTGTGAAAATACTGATTTGCAAATGTTGATTTTATATATATATTTTGCTAGCAAACTGTTTAGATGTAGAATCATAATAAAGATTAAGGTCAAGAAAATTTAAACTTAATCCATAACCTCCTACAGAAAAATATAAAAAAATTGTAGTGCTGTTTAAATAGCTAACAAAATTGTTAAACTTATCAATAGTACCTTGCCAAAGAAAAAACAAATCATCTATGTAATGACAGTAGAATACATTTTTTTCACTATAGTTACTATTATCAATGAAATTGTTTTCCCAATTTGCCATCACTAAATTGGCATATGCTGGAGCTACTCTTGCACCCATTGCAACACCTGAAATTTGCTTGCAAAGATTACCATTAAATTAAAAAAAAATATTGTCAAGCACCAATTCCATTATCATACACACAGTGTTGATCTTAGTGTTATGAAAATTACTGTGTTTAGATAAATACTCTCTCAAGTACTCAGTACCTACCTCCTGATCTATACAGGTATATAATGACACAACATGTAATGATGCCATACAAAATTCTTTATCAGGTAGTTGTAAATTTCTTAATAATTCAAGAAAATGTCAGAAGTCTTTTAGATAATGTTTAGATACCTGAACAATTGGATTTAAAATATAATCCAACCAGAGAGAAAGAGTTTCAGTCTTAGATTTATTAGCTGATATGATGGGCCTAAAGGGGGGATCTAAACTGTTTTTCTGTATTTTTGGAATACCGAACAAAATAGCCATTTTTGGATGTTATACCTGCAGGAAACTGTAACTTTGATGGTCTAACTCACCTTGGCAAAACATATCAAACAAGCATGTATCTAATCTCAGAAAACTTTGTCGAATAAAATTAAAATCTACTTTTTGATATGTTTTTTCATCTTCTAATAAGTCTCTCATGGATTTATTATATTGACTGTTTTCCATAATGACTATTGTTATCATTAGCATCACTGTTAACAAAATTACAATTTGTGTTATCATCTTGAACACTTAGACATTTTTTATTCACAGTGTATGCAGTCTTGTTTGCGTAAGCTAAAATATCACGCTTAAATTTTTTTGTTTCCTAGCCACTATTGTGGCTCTTTGTCTGTCTGTTTTCGCTGTTATACCACAATATAGATTGTTGAACATATGCAAACAAGAAACATTCTTAACCTTTTTGTCCAAGTCACTCATTTGATTTTTAATGACTTCCACTTGCTTGGTATAATGCTCGGTTAACGTAACCATCATTTTGATACCAAAATCATTAAACATGTTAACAAGTTCATTATATAAATTATCTCTGAAAGAGACACAATTGGGAAATTTGTTGGTTCTCAGTCCCTGCGGAACACATTTCCTTTTTATACATTCAGTCAGGTAGCTGATTTCAATATCTAACATAACATATTTTAAAGTCAGTTTTTCCAGATCGTAAATACTCTGCTTATAGTTCTTTTGAATGGACAATGAATTCAAATTTAAATCCATTCCTGTACTTACTGAGTCTGTCTCTTCTACATTTGTGATATCTGCAAAAGGATTTGTAGTATTTTGTAAAACATAATCCAATACACTATTCAGACCTGCCAAAGGCTCTCCAGACGTGTCGTCGTCTGCCTCCGTATCCGGTGTATTGAATAAAGCCATCCGACTAAGTCTATATCCTTTCTGGCTTTCAGTAGATACACAGCTACTGACACCTGCTTTTTCAAACCCCGTCTGAATTGCTTGTAGTTATCACACTTGTAATTTGCTCTGAAAACTGAGCAAATCCATCTGGAACTGGATGAATGGATAAGTTAAGAAGTGTGTCCTGTGACATACTTTCCAAAAGCCAAAGGAACTAAACCTCAAAATCAAAGCCACAGGAAAATGAATTAAACAACACAGCTGAATAACAGGATAAAAAACACTTTCAGGAATAGTTCGAAATAGCTTAATAAAGTACGAAACACCAAACTTTAGTGCTTTCATTCACTTTATTTTACGTGAACTTCATCAGAAACAATTCACTCAAACCCAGAAGCACTTTTTATAATAAAATGAAAGTCACATATTCAATGATGTCAATAATTAATTAATATAATTAAAATACATTTTATATATATATATATATATATATATATATATATATATATGTGTGTGTGTGTGTGTGTGTGTGTGTGTGTGTGTGTGTGTGTGTGTGTGTATGTCTTTTTATATAAAAGTACAAAAATACTCTAATGTTTTTACAAATTGTGTGAAACATATAAAAGTAACATAAAATGAAATTCATTTAATTTGTAAAAAACATTTTATATTAACTAATCCATTTAATCCAGGAGCTTGATTCACTCCTAGATATACCTGCCACAGAGATTCTTTACATTCTAACATAACTTTATTGTCTCCTGTGAAAATTCCTTGGGAGACACTATCTAAGACAGAAAAAATAAATTTTTTGAAGTTGTTACACATAGTTGAATGCTTACCTAATGCGTTAGTCAAGTCTTTTTTCTTTATAGCTAAAAGATGCTCACTAATTCTTTTTTTGAGACATCTTGCGGTCATTCCTATATAATAGCTTGGACATGACACGCACTGAGCTATGTACACCACCATTTCACTGTGACAGTGTTAAATAAAATAAGATTTCAATATACAGGAGGTTCAGGTTAAAAAGTTTACTAGTGTACACCAGGAGGCAAAAAACGTACAAGTACAGAATTTTGTCTGACATGAAACAGGAAGCACACAATTTTATATAGGTTTAACATTTAAGCTATGCCCACCTTACTGACGTGATATGTCACAGGGCATCTACATCACTTTTAGCTTACAGTCTTTTATTCATAAAGCTGTTGATGCTGTATATTTAAAAAAAACTTTTCCTCTAGATACAATACGGCCTTGCTATCCAGCTGGTCAGACATAATGTCTTTCTGTAAAGTTACTTCTTCAAGGTTTCATATCAGTTCGAATACAATAGCAGCTTCAGTATTTTAATACACGTCTTTGTTCTCTGTTACACTTTCTCACACAGCTGCATGCTATCTCAGTAATACATATACAAGGCCAAATCATTCCAACAGGAAAGAGCAGAAGATTTCATTGTTTCACACATTTAATTTCCTGACCCAGCAGATAATCACTTGTGAAAAGCATAAACATTAAACTTGCTAAGCTAGCATTCTGCCAGGGTCAAAGATTAGCTTTGCTTCAAGCCACACTGCAGTTTCAAAACTACTTACATTTACACATGAATTAATCCTTACTGTTATATGATTAATAGAATAAAATGCATTATATACTACTTTGCTTTTAAACTAGCATTTCTCATGTATGCAATTACACATTTTTCTAACATTTTCCCCCCTATTAATACTTTTTATTCTATTTTGAAGTATGCATAGTGTCATTTCATCTCCTAGCCTTTTCCACTTAGGATTTTCAGCTAGGTGAGTCATTCAATCTATACTTCAGAAAAAAATGTCATCTGAGATCAATCTTTCAATCTCAATATCTTGGTACAAAGTTTCAGTAACAGATACATCAATAAAATCTTTGATTAATCTTTTCATGCAGGGAATTCCACAGCAAACACATGCTCCTATTAGGAGTATACCCACACAGATGGCAATCAGAATATTCATTAGGATGGAACCCCACCCCCCAAATAGATTCTGGAAAAAGTCCGTCAGTGGGTTTGGGCCTGGTTCAGTCATGGCTGATACTTGCTGAATTACCTCTAGGTGGTTATTGATCTCATGACGATTGTCAGGAATATAAGCACAGCATTCTTCTTTGATAAGCGTGCACGTACCACCTCTCACCGCTAGAGTGAAGTCAAGAGCCATCCGATTTTGTAGCACAACAGTTCTCATTGCATTCAGTTCATCAGTCACCAGTTCTAGGGTGGAAAAAGTTGCATTACTCATTACTTCGAGAAGTTTCGACAACTTCCTCAGCTCCCAGATCGATTTGACTGCTCCATAGGCTGGGAATATTCCTGCCCAAGATATAACACTGTCACTCAAGTCCATATGAGTCAATTTGCTTTTATCTTTCACTGAATTGTGGTCTTTCCAGCCAGCTTCGATCTTTCCAACTGGATTCACAGGTTTTTCAACTGGACCTTCAGGCTTTCGAGCTGCTTCTCTCACATTTTGTATCTTACCCAAAGGTAATTCTGCAGTATGTCTTATTGCCGGAACCAAATAACCCAAAAAACAACTGCCGGACCAATTCTCAGGTAACCATTTATATGCCTTTTTCCCACAAATAAAATAACAGTTTTCTACTTTAGTACTAATACACATCAGCCCTGCATGAAACATTTTCTGATCTATAACTGACAATTGTTTAAACAAAACTGGATTTTTGCAAATGTCATTTATAGTTGTTTTCAATGAGTTCAAATACGAGTCATAATTAGTATTGCAAAAAGTATTGCCATTACCATTCTTAATATAACATCGGTAAGATATGGTTATATTACAATTGCTCCAGCCCACCTGGACGGTATCATTTTTTAAAAAACATACAACTCCTTTTTGTGTGACAGGTAAAAATAAAGCTATTTTGTCCTGTGATCTCACAGTTCCTGTATCAAAAAGTAAATTCTCCCAAGTCTCATTTATCCCCAAAGGGACAGCAGACATTATCAGTCCTCCCTATGCTGCTGGTATAGCTGTACAAACCCAGCAATTTGAAATGTTCATAGTCTCTGCATATACATGTTTCATGGCTAGGTATGTGTTAAAATTTGGATGCCAGTCTATAGACGTTTCATCACGCCTTCCCACTTTCACTTGTGTGGTTGTGTGTAGGATACACCACAACAAGAGGAAAATTGTCACAATTACAGTCAATAAATGTACACTCAACAAAATGATTATGCAACATCTCTGGGGTTGTTCTAAATTTCTATTCGCTTTGTTTTTGGCCATCTCGGTCTGGTTGTCTATCAGTCACAAAGTTTTTATCAAGTTGAAAGTTCTTTACCAGTTTACAATGTGTCAAATGAACCCAGGATGTCCTCTCGGCCACTCTGACTGCAGTAGGCGTTGCCAACAGAACCTGGTATGGTCCCTCCCACTTTGGACTCGCCCAATTCTTCCTTTTCGTCACTTTCAGCCAAACCCACGACCCTGGGGCCAAGACTGCTTCCACCGGTCTGGTCTGTTCCTTATCTGAAAAAGAGTTAAACTGCAAAACAGATTTATTTGTTAACAGTTTCCTCATATAACTAGCTAATGAACTGTCAGCCTCTTGCTCTGCAGGCATGAGAGCTTTCCACTGAGGCACATAATATGCTCTCCCAAAAACCATTTCAAAGGGAGTCAAACCCTTTACATTTGGAACCGTTCTCATATTCAGCAGTGCTAAAGGCAGACAGTATATCCAATTCTTTTGGGTCTCCTCTACTAGCTTCCTAAGTTTACTTTTTGGGGGAACCATTGTACCTTTCCACAGTCCTGCTGACTGTGGGTGGTAGGCACAATGGTTCTTTAAGGAGATACCAAAAAATCTCCCAAGTTGGTGGATTGCCTGGTTCACAAAATTTGTACCGTTGTCACTATAAATCCTTTCCGGAATGCCAAATCCTATCAGGGCTTTCGCCACTGTTGCTGCATCCGGGTTTTTGGTTGGAAAAGCTTCTACTCATTTAGAAAACATGTCTACAATAACTAAACAAAACTTTTTCCCTTCACATTTATTCAATTCTATGAAATCCATACAAATAGTATGGAATGGGTATGGTGGTATAGGAAAACTTTCTTGCTTGGTTTTAAATGCTCCTTGTGCATGGTGCTTGTTACAAGTATGACAAGCTGCACAAATTTTTTTTGTGTAGTTTGTGTATCCATATGTTTGGAATATTCGGTTTACTAACTGTACCATCCCTCCTGTTGAGACATGGCACTGCCCATGGCTCGACAAAGCTGCATATCTAAATAAATTAGACGGCAATATCGGTTTTCTTTCTTTGGAAATGTACAGTCCATTCTCAAGAATTGCACCTCGTTTTACCCATTTTTGTTTCTCTGCTTTTGTAGTAAGCATCTGCATTGTTTTTAACATGTCTAAATCTAAAATCTCAGAGGGTTGTAATTCCTCATTTAAAAGTAAAGTTTCTGAGTCTGAGGCTGCTTGCTTTGCAGCTGCATCAGCTCGTGCATTGCCTTTCGAAATCTTATCCTGCTGTTTCGTATGAGCTACACATTTACAAATAGCTACTTTGGTAGGTAACTGAATAGATTCTAATAATTCCAAAATAAATTGCGCATGATTAATAGGTTTTCCACTAGATGTTATCATTCCTCTATTTTTCCATTGTTATGCAAATACATGTACTGCAGAAAAAGCATACTGACTATCAGTATATATGTTCACACACTTGTTTTTTGCTAAAGTACATGCCCTCGTCAAAGCTATCAATTCTGCTGCTTGTGCAGATAAGTTGTGTGGTAAGGATTGAGCTTCTAAAATTTCAGTGTCTGTAACTACTGCATACCCCTACCAGATTCTTCCCTGTAGGACCCCTTCTGCATGAGCCGTCCATGTAATATGTCACCTCGGCATTATCCAAGGGCATATCTGTGAGATCTTGTCTAGGTAAAGCTAACTGTTCAATTTCCTGCAGGCAGCTGTGTGGTGTGCCCTCCGCAGGAGTTGGAAGTAATGTTGATGGATTCAATGTCGTACATCGTTCAATTGTCATATGAGGTTGGCTCAGCAGTATAGTCATACACGAAAGATGTCTAGCAGGGGAAAGGTATGCCACTTTTTCTTGCAGTAAAATTATTGCAACTGCATGAGGCACTCTCAATGTGAGAGGGTGGAATAACACCACTGAGGCCGAAGCCAGTACTGCCATTGCAGCTGCAACTACTGCTTGTACACAGTGAGGCAAAGATCATGCCACTGGGTCTAACTGTGATGAATAGTAGGCTATGGGGCGTTGCTTGTCCCCATGTTGTTGCGTCAATACTGACGTCATATATCCTTGTTTGCAATCTATGGTCTGAAAAAAACGTTTGTGATAATTTGGAAGTCCTAAAACTAATGAAGAAGCTCTCAACTGTTTCAACCTGCAGAAAGCCGTTTCTGCTTCGGTTGTCCATTGTAAAATATCTTGTGCTGCCATTGGTATCTTATATATCAAGTCAGTCAGTGGAGCAGATTCCAAAGCATAATTTGGTATCCAGCTCCGACAAAAATTAGTTGTACCCAAGAAGGACATCATTTCTTTCTTGGTTGTTGGTTTGGGTGCTTGCAAAATTGCTGCTTTTCTTTCCTCATCTAGTATTCTACCTTCATTGGATATTACATATCCCAAGTATCTAACTTGTTTTCTCCAAAGTTGTAACTTACTTTTGTTTACTTTGTGTCCTTGTGTTGCTAAAAATGTCAATAATGCTACAGTATCCTCCCTGCACTGTTGCTGGGTGGGGGCTGCTAGCAAGATGTCATCTACATAAAGTAGAATTTGACTACCTCCAGGTGGGGTAAACCCTGCCAGGTTGCTAGCCATTTCTTGTGCAAATATTGTTGGACTCTCACAGTATCCCTGTGGTAGTCAAGTATATGTATATCTTTTACCTAGAAATGTAAACGCAAACCAATATTGACTATCAGGATGTATAGGTATTGAAAAGAAAGCATTGCTAATATCTACCACAGAGAAATATTTTTGTTGCGGTTCTAAATCGTTTAACAAAGTATGTGGGTATGGCACCGTAGGTGCTCTAGGTATTACTGCATTATTTATAGCTTGTAAATCTTGTACGATCCGCCATTCCCCGTTTGCTTTTTTAACAGGAAATAGGGGTGTATTACATGGTGAATCAGGAGATTCTACCAGTACTCCTTCTTTGAGTAATGCTTCTATTATAGGCTTAATTCCTATTTCTGCATCCTTTCTCAAAGGGTATTGTCTTTTCTGTGGTCTAAAAGCTGACTTTGGGGTTATTGTAACTGGTCCTGCTGTTCGAATAAGTCCTACATCTGACTTGCCTGTTGACCAAAGAGTTGTTGGAATTTCACATAAAGCCTTTTCTTCTTCTTCTAATAAAAATGCTAATCAGCTGTCCTCGCTAGATTGCAAGTGTACAGCTGGATGTGTCTGTGTCAACCAGTTCAGTTTCTGTTTCTGTATCCCTTGTTCTGACAGTTCTAAATCAGTCTGTTTCTCCCATCTTGTTACTTTTTCTCCAAAGTCTGCCCATTTGACACTTTTGTTCTTTGTCAAGCTGACATGTGGTAACCGATTTGATCTATACAATGCAAGGAATTCTTGAGGTAACGAACAGCTAACTACACTGTTCCCCTCAGTATCCCAGTACAAAGTACGCAAAACTAGTCTAGTTGCACAATTTCTGAATAATTCTTACTCATATTCTCTATCAGGTCCTGGTGTAGTACAGTAGTATAGAGTACATTGTAACAAATGCTGTCGATCAGTGTCAAGGGAGGGGGCTTTACTGATGGCTACGTTCATCAGTTCCTCAGTTACTGCCCCTGGACCAGTCGTGACTAGGTCCTGGCTGTACCAGTAAAAAGTTTCACCCTCTGATCGCACCACAAAGGTATCCATTTGTCTCTGTGCCTCCATACCTTGTACAGTTGGAACTATTGCTATGCCAAATATCTGCATAAGGTCTCTGCCCAATAGGTTTACTGGACATTTTGCAGAAACAACAATTTTACTTCTCTGGGTCATACCTGAAACAGGGTCAGTTATTGCTATATCATGGGAAAGTGGTTCCCTATATAGCTGCCCGTTTGCTGCTTTCACTAATATATAATCAGGTGATTTGGAATGTTCTGGTAACTTGGAGGGGTGTATCAAAGTCCGTGATGCTCCTGAGTCACACAGGAATTTGACTTCCCTTCCCTCCACCAGAAGTGTAACTTCGGTTTTATCTGCTAAGTAGAGCTCTAAACTCAATAATGCTAAGTCCAAAATTTCACTTTCTTCATCCTCCATATCTACTTGCACTTCCTCTACTCCTTCTATCACATTTACATTTGTTTTCTGTTTATTAACTTTTCCTGATGATTTCTGACTTTCACATGATGTATCTTCACTATCATATAGTCAGTCCTCATCTCCCTTATCTTCTGTAATTACCTTTTTGTTTTGCCTACAATCCCTTGCTAGATGTCCCTTTTTCCCGCACTTGAAGCATTCACCTCTCTTTTTTCTTTCCTCAAAAGCTTCTGATCATTTGTCAGACTGTTTGTTCCCCTGGGCATTTTTCTTGCCCTTTTTACCTGACTGTAATACAAATACTTCAGCTCTGTCTTCAGCAGTGAAGACTTGCGCCTTCTTTTTCTTTTTACTATTAAAATGTCTTTCAGCATGTCTAGCGTATTCGAATAAGGCTTGTAGCCTCCCTGTTCGATGGTCTATCATATGCTTTGTAATGAAGCTACTAATAGGTGGAATGCAACCTTTCAAAAATGCATTTTTTAATTGTTGTTCATACAGGGAATCATTCGTTTGGTTCTCAGGAACCGACATACCGCTATGATTATTAAAACATTCTAATAATCTATCATAGTACCCATCTACTGTCTCATTTTCCTGTTGTATGCATTGATTAATGCAAGTCCAGTCTGCTCTAGGTTTCCATTTCTCAGAGATTCAGTCTGTCAGACCTTTCACTCTTTTGTCTAACTCTGCGTCACTATGTGGGAGTGGTTTAAATTCTACATTACGAGGATTCCAGTTGCCACGAATCATGTGCCAATCTGGACCTATAATTTGTCTTACTACTTTTTCTACTTCTTCCCCATTCAAGTGATAACTCAACCTCATGCCTTGTAAATCTTCTAAAAATTTAATAAAATTAACTTTCGGATGGGGGATTCCCTCAGTAGCCTTCTGGATATCTTCCGGTGTCCATGGTCTATATACTAAGAGTGTTGGGTCCTGCCCTTCCTGTCCTGCCTGAGGATTTGGAACTTCTATAAGTGGGCATATTTCTTCCTCACTCTCATCCTGTAGATTTCTCTCTATTTGATATAATTCTGTGTCCTTATGTGTTTTACGTGTTCGGGACCTAGTTTCAATAGGATCTCTAACAAATGGTTGTGGTCTTGCTGAAATGTCAGGATAACACAGAGGCGGACCAGCCTGTCCACTCGCTTCATATCCTGAAAAGGGTAAGGGAGGGGGCAAGGGAGGAGGAGCTGTTGCTATTACCAAGTTATTATCCTCTTTGTCTAAAAATAATGTTTTTGAATTTTTCAGCTTTTGCTCTCTATGATTTGCTTCCTCAATCCACCTGTGTGCCTGAGGAATGCCTAATTGGCGTTGCTTTTTTGCCTGACCTCCCGCATCAGATTTAAGCTGTTTAAGGAGTTTCACTAGTGAAGTTTTATCTAGTTTACCATCAAATTCATATTTACTAACCCATTTCGTATAATACCTAACGTTAGCAGAATGTTGTAATTGCATGTATTTTGCGTCTTTGGTTAGAGGCGGATCTCGCGATGGTTTAGTGCACTGATTACCCATGTCAAAGAAAATGTTACGTAACCCTTTTTTATCACGTGATATCAAGTTCTCAGTTCCTGTTCACAGTTTATCTAGAATAACTGCCTACCTTATTCTGTTAACCTGATCTATGACCAAATATACAGTACTTCCTTTTGTCCCTGATCTGCAAAACAAATCTTGACAACAATATACTGTAACCTAGTCCCTGATCTAAAACAGAAAAAAGGCAAATTCTTCCTATCTGAGCCTCTGGTATTGAGAAAGTCCAAGTTCCATTTTTCGGCCACAGATCAGAAAGTGGCCAGCCTCTTTACACGACAATTCAGTCGGAGGTCTTTTCACTCAAGAAGAACCATTTCAGTAGCTTCTCCTACGCAGTATTCGACCACCGATACGCTCTGATCTGCGGCTTACCAAGGGAATTCCATCTGCGAAAGACCAAACTGTTAAATAAAATAAGATTTCAATACACAGGAGGTTCAGGTTAAAAAGTTTACTAGTGTACACCAGGAGGCAAAAAACGTACAAGTACAGAATTTTGTCTGACATGAAACAGGAAGCACACAATTTTATATAGGTTTAACATTTAAGCTATGCCCACCTTACTGACATGATATGTCACAGGGCATCTACATCACTTTTAGCTTACAGTCTGTTATTCATAAAGCTGTTGATGCTGTATATTTAAAAAAAACTTTTCCTCTAGATACAATACGGTCTTGCTATCCAGCTGGTCAGACATAATGTCTTTCTCTAAAGTTACTTCTTCAAGGTTTCATATCAGTTTGAATACAATAGCAGCTTCAGTCTTTTAATACACGTCTTTGTTCTCTGGTACACTTTCTCACACAGCTGCGTGCTATCTCAGTAATACATATACAAGGCCAAATCATTCCAACAGGAAAGAGCAGAAGATTTCATTATTTCACACATTTAATTTCCTGACCCAGCAGATAATCACTTGTGAAAAGCATAAACATTAAACTTGCTAAGCTAGCATTCTGCCAGGATCAAATATCAGCTTTGCTTCAAGCCACACTGCAGTTTCAAAACTACTTACATTTACACATGAATTAATCCTTACTGTTATATGATTAATAGAATAAAATGCATTATATACTACTTTGCTTTTAAACTAGCATTTCTCATGTATTCAAATACACATTTTTCTAACAGACAGTTATAATAGTTTTTAGACCAATGTGTCCTATTTATATGGGAAAAATAAACTGAAGAAGAATTACTAATATATCTACACTGTTTACAGTGATAACATGCATAAGTACCTTTAGTTTTAATAGTACTCTGAATAAATACACCAGATGAATTTGCTCTTTTTTCTAATAAATTCTTAAAATTTACAACTTTCCTGAATGTGAAATTAAGTCTTGTCCCTATGGCTAAGACTTGACTAACGCATTAGGTAAGCATTCAACTATGTGTAATAACTTCAAAAAATTTATTTTTTCTGTTTTAGATAGGGTCTCTCAAGGAATTTTCACAGGAGACAATAAAGTTATGTTAGAATGTAAAGAATCTCTGTGCCAGGTATATCTAGGAGCGGATCAAGCTCCTGGATTAAATGAATTAGTTAATATAAAATGTTTTTTACAAATTAAATTAATTTTATTTTATGTTACTTTTATATGTTTCACACAATTTGTAAAAACATTAGAGTATTTTTGTGCTTTTATATAAAAAGACATATATATATATATATATATATATATATATATATATATATATATATATATAAAATGTATTTTAATGATATTAATTAATTATTGACATCATTGAATATGTGACTTTCATTTTATTATAAAAAGTGCTTCTGGGTTTGGGTGAGTTGTTTCTGATGAAATTCACATAAAATAAAGTAAATGAAAGCGCTAAAGTTTGGTGTTCCGTACTTTATTAAGCTATTTCGAGCTATCCCTGAAAGTGTTTTTTATCCTGTTATTCAGCTGTGTTGTTTAATTCATTTTCCTGTGGCTTTGGTTTTGAGGTTTAGTTCCTTTGGCTTTTGAAAAGTATGTCACAGGAC
Source organism: Protopterus annectens (assembly GCF_019279795.1). Taxonomy (NCBI): domain Eukaryota; kingdom Metazoa; phylum Chordata; order Ceratodontiformes; family Protopteridae; genus Protopterus; species Protopterus annectens. The sequence continues at coordinate 1,055,291,401 of NC_056741.1, read as the reverse complement.
ACACTTCTTAACTTATCCATTCATCCAGTTCCAGATGGATTTGCTCAGTTTTCGGAGCAAATTACAAGTGTGATAACTACAGCGATTCAGACGGGGCTTGAAAAAGCAGGTATCAGTAGCTGTGTATCTACTGAAAGTCAGAAAGGATATAAACTTAGTCGGACGGCTTTATTCAATTCACCGGATATGGAGGCAGATGACGACATGTCTGGAGAGCCTTTGGCGGGTCCAAATAGTGTATTGGATTATGTTTTACAAAATACTACAAATCCTTTTGCAGATATCACAAATGTAGAAGCGAGAGACTCAGGAAGTACAGAAATGGATTTAATTTTGAATTCATTGTCCATTCAAAAGAACTGTAAGCAGAGTATTTACGATCTGGAAAAACTGACTTTAAAATATGTTATGTTAGATATTGAAATCAGCTATCTGACTGAATGTATAAAAAGGTAATGTGTTCCGCAGGGACTGAGACCCAACAAATTTCCCAATTGTGTCTCTTTTGGAGATAATTTATATAACAAACTTGTTAACATGTTTAATGATTTTGGTATCAAAATGATGGTTACGTTAACCGAGCATTATACCAAGCAAGTGGAAGTCATTAAAAATCAAATGAGTGACTTGGACAAAAAGGTTAAGAATTTTTCTTGTTTCCATATGTTCAACAATCTATATTGTGGTATAACAGCGAAAGCGGACAGACAAAGAGCCACAATAGTGGCTAGGAAACAAAAGAAATTTAAGTGTGATATTTTAGCTTACGCAAACAAGACTGCATACACTGTGAATAAAAAATTTCTAAGTGTTCAAGATGATAACACAAATTGTAATTTTGTTAACAGTGATGCTAATGATAACAACTTTGAAGGTTGCTCAAATAGAAGGCTTGATAATAATAATGTAAATACTACAAGTGGTACCAATAATAATGTTAACAATGAAGTTTTGTTTAACAATTCAAATGGTGAGACATCCAATGTGCATTCAGATAACAATGTTGTTACAAATATTAATGGTAATGAAGCGGTAGCTAATACTGTGCCTTTTCTTGTGGACAAACAAGGGAACAAGAGGGCACCTACTTGGTCCAAAGTGGTGCAGAACAAGCCAAAAGGCAGGGTCAGGAACAAAAAGAGGTGGTAGAAGAAAGTAGCCTTATTAGTTATGATATACAAATTCATAATTTATCTAGTATAGCTCTTTCATTACCTATAATAGAACTTCTTAAAAAAGGGTTTTCTTTCATTCTGAGTAATTCCTTTAATTTAGCTAGGACATTCATTGATTTTAGGCTCACTTTGAGAAAGTTAAATTTGAAATACATCATGCAAGACATTAATTGTATAACACCGAGTACAGGCCCAAAAAAGTGAGTACCTATAATCCACCATTAATAGGCACATTACAAGTATTTCAAAACATTTGTGAAGCAGGTATTAGAGCTATACAACCTGTAAAAAATCAAAACAATATGAATGAATTAGAAACAAAGGCAATGAAGGATCTTAGAGAAAATAGTCAAATTAGAATGATGAAGGCCGACAAGGGGGGCAAAATATTCATTATGGACAACAGTCAATATAATAAATCCATGGGAGACTTATTAGAAGATGAAACAACATATCAAAAAGTAGATTTTAATTTTATTCGACAAAGTTTTCTGAGATTAGATACATGTTTGTTTGATATGTTTTACCAAGGTGAGTTAGACTATCAAAGTTACAGTTTCCTGCCGGTAGAACATCCAAAAATGGCTGTTTTGTTCAGTATTCCAAAAATACAGAAAAACAGTTTGAATCCCCCCTTTAGGCCTATCATATCAGCTAATAAATCTAAGACTGAAACTCTTTCTCTCTGGTTGGATTATATTTTAAATCCAATTGTTCAGGTATCTAAACATTATCTAAAAGACTCCTGGCATTTACTTGAATTATTAAGAAATTTACAACTACCTGATAAAGAATTTTGTATGGCATCATTAGATGTTGTGTCATTATATACCTGTATAGATCAGGAGGTAGGTATTGAGTACTTGAGAGAGTATTTATCTAAACACAGTAATTTTCATAACACTAAGATCAACAATGTGTGTATGATAATGGAATTGGTGCTTGACAATATATTTTTTAAATTTAATGGTAATCTTTACAAGCAAATTTCAGGTGTTGCAATGGGTGCAAGAGTAGCTCCAGCATATGCCAATTTAGTGATGGCAAATTGGGAAAACAATTTCATTGAAAATAGTAACTATAGTGCAAAACTTTATTCTACTGTCGTTACATAGATGATTTGTTTTTTTTTTTTTGGCAAGGTACTATTGATGAGTTTAACAATTTTGTTAGCTATTTAAACAGCACTGCAATTTTTTTTAATTTTTCTGTAGCAGGTTATGGATTAAGTTTAAATTTTCTTGACCTTAATCTTTATTATGATTCTACATCTAAACAGTTTGCTAGCAAAATATATAGAAAATCAACATTTGCAAATCAGTATTTGCACAAAGAAAGTCTACACCCATTGCACATGAAAAGAGGAGTAATTAAGGGGCAATTCATCAGATTAGGTAGATTAACATCACAAGACACTATTTTTACTAAGGAAATGGAAATTTTGAAAACATTTTTCTTGGCAAGAGGATATCAGGCAGTATGGCTAGAATCTATTGAAAATGAAGTTGTGGAGCTAAGAAAGAACAAAGCTTGTCCTATTTTGACTCTTTGTTTATCATCTTCTACAACCAGTATGGTTGTTTCTGATAAATAATTCTTAAATGCCTTTGTTTTGCGTATTTCAAATGAAATGTGGCTTATTAAAATATTATAATAGACAATTGGAAGATGCTATTAGGTAATCAGGAATTAGTTAAAGCCATAGGGACAAGACCTAATTTCACATCCAGGAAAGTTGTAAATTTTAAGAGTTTATTAGAAAAAAGAGCAAATTCATCTGGTGTATTTATTGAGAGTACTATTAAAACTAAAGGTACTTATGCATGTCACCACTGTAAACAGTGTAGATATATTAGTAATTCTTCTTCAGTTTATTTTTCCCATATAAATAGGACACATTGGTCTAAAAACTATTATACCTGTCACAGTAAAATGGTGGTGTACATAGCTCAGTGCGTGTCATGTCCAAGCTATTATATAGGAATGACCACAAGATGTCTCAAAAAAAGAATTAGTGAGCATCTTTTAGCTATAAAGAAAAAAGACTTGACTAACACATTAGGTAAGCATTCAACTATGTGTAATAACTTCAAAAAAATTTTTTTCTGTTTTAGATAGTGTCTCCCAAGGAATTTTCACAGGAGGCAATAAAGTTATGTTAGAATGTAAAGAATCTCTGTGGCAGGTATATCTAGGAGCGGATCAAGCTCCTGGATTAAATGAATTAGTTAATATAAAATGTTTTTTACAAATGAAATGAATTTCATTTTATGTTACTTTTATATGTTTCACACAATTTGTAAAAACATTAGAGTATTTTTGTACTTTTATATAAAAAGGCATATATATATATATATATATATATATATATATATATATATATATATATATATATAATGTATTTTAATGATATTAATTAATTACTGACATCATTGAACATGTGACTTTCATTTTATTATAAAAAGTGCTTCTGGGTTTGGGTGAGTTGTTTCTGATGAAATTCACGTAAAATAAAGTGAATGAAAGCACTAAAGTTTTGTGTTCCGTACTTTATTAAGTTATTTCGAACTATTCCTGAAAGTGTTTTTTAAACTAGAATCTTCATTGTGTAATATCATAAACTTCCTGCAGTGGAGGCCCATGTGATATATTCAAATGACCATTTAAGGTCAACACAGTGGTTCAACCACATGGCTTCTGAATGCCTATGACTTTTTATGTCTTTATGGAACATTCAAGTTGTTAAGTTAAAGCCCACTAACTGCAAATATGGCATGTTTTGATCATTTTCTAACCTCATTAGGACAGCATAACTTGATTGGTTTGCTATGATTTAGAAACACAGTGCTTAAAAGCAAGCCTAATGACCATAAACATTAGGGTGCCTGTAAAATATCCTAGATAACATCCAAACCTAAGAGAAAGAAAAACCACGCAGACAAACCATTCAGTAAAAAACTGCAAGAAAGCCAAACTGGAGTCTTCTCTGTGTAGTACCTTAAACTTCCTGCAGTAGAAGCCAATGGTGTATATGCAAATGTCCCTTAAGGCCACACCAGTGTTTCAGCCAGTGGTGGCTGGTGACTTCAAATCAAACACACACACCTCAACTGTTCAGATTTTTGCCTCATATTTTTTGGTCTGTTCCTCATAAAATTTGTGATTTTCAGACAAATTACTGAGGATTGAGTAAATAAATAATTACACACATTTGCGTTTCAGACTTTATATCCTTCAGAAATGCATGCTATCACAAAATCTGTTATTCTGGCAACTTTCAAAGTTTATAAGAGCAATATTTAAAGTCTGTCCCTACTTTCTGTGCCTTTGTCCCCCCATTATGTTAGGCTTTATCCAGATTTCTTCTTGTAAGAGGTTGAAAGATATAATTGTTTGTGTGTCTGTATATAAAACACAGAATACAGAAGGACTGCCAAAATGTCCAGACACCATTCTGTGAAGCCCTCTCGCACTGAGCTAGTTAGTTGAGCACTTGTGGTTATCTTGTTATAAGTAGTAACTATCTATAAACATACAGTCACTGTTGTTCACCTCTGTATTGAGAATATTCAGTAAAACAGAAAATGGAGGAATTTATGTCTAGTAGCAGTAATAGAAAGTCATCATTATCAGCTTCCAGTTAAACAATTAACACCAAACTTAGCAAACAGTTAATGCATGCCATTCAGCACACTGGTTAAAATATATATGCTGGGTTTACAGATTTTATTATGGCCATTTTTTCATCTTGAAATAGTATGACTCAAACATATGCTTGTTTTACCAACATAACAGGATGCTACTAGTAGTTTGGTATACAATAATAAAGTGTGGTATGTTCACAGATTCATATCTAAAAAACTTCATACTTCCCATGTGCAAGCTCAAACACTGGAGCTTGCCAAGCTGTCACTAGAATTTCTGGCTCTGTGAAGTTTCTAGTACCATTTGCTTTTAAATTAATTCTTAGGTTTCCAGTACCATTTAACTTTACACATCACCAAACCGGAAATTCTAGTAATAGTTTGGCAGGTTTCAGTGCCTATTCTTGCATGTTGTTAAGCAATAAATACCACCGTTACCTTCCCATAAAAGGGGTGCACCCACTGCAGCTACCTAGAATGATGCCCAGTTGAGACTGGCTTTGACTAGGTTAAACAGCCTGTAATATCTACTACTAGCCAAAATTAAAAGAAAATGCATTTAAACAAATCCTCAACTTTTTTCTGATCTTCAGACTAAAATTTTGTGACTAGACCTGTACATGTTTCAGATCTGGGCTGCATAATATTTAATGTCTTAAAAAATTTTCAATTGCACGATGGCATTTACTACTACAATACCCCAAATCAGCTGCTCCTGTACTCTTCCTTGTGGCAGTCAGAATTTGGCAGATATTCTCTTGTCAGTTTTGGCTGGAAATAAATATTTGTTTTGTTGCTTATGTAGCCATTGTTTTGTACATGCTGGACACTCTAGCATCTTTGTACAAAAGAAAATTATACTTGCGGGAGTGTGGGTGCAGAAGCTGAAATACTGTGCTGCTAAAACAGACAAACGGCTTCCTCATACTTTTTTATAGTCGTTGTTTTGCAAGTGAAATGTGACTATTATTAATGGGTGTTTGTGTTTTGAAGGATGTGTATGATTTAGTAAACAATCTATGGGGTGGTGCAATAAAACTGTATTAATGGAAAAGGTCAAAACAGGTACCTGTGCAAGTTATTTTCTCGACAGTTGCTGGAAACATCACCTACCTCAGTTTTATGTATCTCGTGCTTGGCTCATCTTCTTCTTTTCCTCTCTGCTCTCTCAGACTGCAGTGCAAGGCAAGCCCTTAGCTAAGACCAACCAAGACAATAAAAAATAAACTTGCTTCAAGTACCACCAACGACAACAATGTAATCCATTAAATCCAACGGTCCCAAACAGACAGACAAGTACAGTACTACTGTGCTAGTGCTACTGATTGTTTCTCGCTCTCTTTTTTGAGAAGAGACCGAGAACCAATCAGTAGCAATCCAGCCATCCATGTCATGTACGTGCCTGCGGACGTGGCAGTCCGAACCCCCTTCTAATTTACAGTGTGGTCAAACCACATAGACTTCTGGGCATCACACTGATGCTTTTTCTTTAATCTGGACTGCCTTTTACAGCAGTCAGATAGTACAGTAGATACTACGTTCATTCGTTGTTAAAAAAAAAAAAATGGAACTCGATGAGCATGCGCAGTTCGACTTCTGGGACTTTGCAGACTTAATTATCAGGTAACTTAAAACACGAATGGAAGTATTTTTTTTATGGCATTGGTGAATGAAATGTCAGCTACACTTCCATCTTTTTCCTGGGAGGACTGCAGTACTGCAGTCCGACAGCAAGAGCTGCCCCTGCTGTAATTTCAGAGTGGGGGATGCTGTCGAATGCCTTGACAAAGTCTAGGTAGGCTGTGTGAACCACCTTGGCCTTGTCCTTGGGTCTGGTGACTGCTTCAAAGAAGACAATCAGGTTTAGGTGACATGATGTACCATTCACAAACCCAAACTGGGTGGGGTCCACAGTTTTGAGGTTACCTATGTCATTGTTTATAAGTTCCATGATGATATACTCCATGGCCTTGCAGATCAGGCTTCTCAGGCTGATGGGTCAGTTGTGCACAGCGTCTGTGTGGCTCCCCCCTTGTGGAGTGGGATAACCGTCACTGTGTGCCATTTAGTAGGCACAAAGCCTGAAGTGAGGCTATGATTGAACATGGCATTTAGGTGGGATGCAAGTTTGTTCTGTTGTTTGTGCTGAACACTACCTGGCGTGTTATCTGGTCCCATGGATGCTGTATTCTTGGATTTAGAGAGTACGGTTTTTACCTATGAGCCGTGATTACAGGGGCTTTACATTCATCCAGCATTAAGATGGGACCTTTAGTGGGTGAGACGGGGGTAAAGTTAGCACTGAACCTATCTGCCAAGATGTTGGGAATATCAGTTGGTTCTGTATATTTACTGCCATTGTGCTGTAACTCAGAGCAGATCTGAGTATTGCCATTGAAATTCTTGACATAGCTATAGAATGCTTTGTGATTGTCTTTAGAATCAGTTGCAATTTTGTTTTTGTAACTAGCTTTGATGGATGTTATGAATGATCTCAGCTTCTTACTGAGACTGATAAGGGAATTCTTAAAGTCATGGGAGTTTACTCCTTTTTTGCAACAGTTTCTTCCTTCTGTTGCACAGTTTCTTTATGGCAAGGGACCACCAGATTGGCTTCCTTTTTTGGGAGGAGAGCATCTTGGTTCTATTTGGGATGGCGCTATCCATGCACTTGTGTATGTGTTCATACAGTGCATTGGTGTAATATTCAGCAGTCGTACTTCTATTTTCCATCTGCATGGCTGTCATGAAGTTAGCCACTTCTGTCTTAAGAAGCATAAAGTTGGCTTTGGAGAAGTTCTTTATGGTGGTTTCCCTGGGGGTGTGGGCAGTACATGCATATATATATATATATATATATATATATATATATATATATATATATATATATATATATATATATATATATATACCAAGAGAGAGAGAGAGAGAGAGATAGGTTCATAGGTGTGTACTAGGTTAATGGACAAGCCTAGCCCATAGGATTACCCTGGCATCATGCCACCCGACCTTAGTTCCTAGAGCCTCTGTTGAGTAGAGCCACTGGAGTCATCCCTGGGATGAATTTTCTATTTCCCATCCATTCATCAAGATTTCTCTTAAAGAGGGCCAGTGAGGTGGTCTGCTTGACATGTATGGGAAGTCTATTCCATAGCATGGGCAGTCTCTGTGTTATGAACCTGTCCCTACAGCATGCTCTGTTGATTGTGGTACTGATGCTGCGGTGTCTGGAGCATGTGGTGTGGAGGGATTGGGATTTCTTTAGATGTAGCATGTCTGACAAAGCTGGAGCACACATGGCTTTGTAAGTCAAGCAGAGATCACCTCTAAGTAGGCGATATGACACAGAAAATAGTTGGAGTGTTTTTAGTCTGCCCATATAGGACAAGTGTTTAAGGCCAGGGATCCTCTTTGTGAGGTACTTCTGTTGCCTCTCCAGTTGTTACAAGTGTCTAGTGAGGTACATACCAAATGGGGCATTGTACTTGACTGGCCTAATGAGGGAAGAGTACAGGGAGACAATGACCTCCTTCTTCCTGGATGCAAAACCCTTAGTAATGAGATGTGCCACATAGAAGAACTTTCTAACCACAGTGGCAATGTGGTGGTCAAGAGAAGTTGTTGTCAGCCTGTGTTCCAAGATCTCTTATAATCTCTCCTGTATTCAGTGGACTACCATCAATGTGGTAATTCAAGGGAACATTTTTTGGCATTGAGCTTAAGGCCATGGTTCAAACACCAGTCATTGATCTCATTGAGGCCTTTATGTAGGATGTTAACATCACTTGGGGAGTTAATAATAGCTCCCAAGTTGCAATCATCTGCAAACATTGTCAGCCACAGTCCCTTCATGTTGGCCTGGACTTCAGAGAAGTAGATACCACATAGGAGAGGACACAGGACCGAACCCTGTGGGACTCCAGATGTAACTGGTTGGCAGTCTGACTTGGAGTCAGCTACTTTCACACTGTGGGTAAGATCTGTGAGCCAGTTTGTAACTCATCTAGTGATATAGGGGTTGATGCCTAGCTTAGTGAGTTTTTCTATGATTCCTAAGTGTGGAATGGTATCAAAGGCCTTGGCCAAATCAAGGTAGGCTGTATGAACCACCTTGCCTTCATCCACAGCTCTGGTGACTGACTAAAAGAAGTCAACCAAGTTGAGCAGGCATGATCTACCCTTCACAAAACCAACCGGTGTAGGATCCAGAGATTGGAGATTCCCTATATCTTTGTTTATTAGGTCCATGATGATGTGTTCAATAGCTTTGCATATCAGACTTGTCAGTCTAATGGGCCAATAGTTCCCAGAATTTGTAGTTGCTCCTCCTTTGTGGAGAGGGATGACTGTAACAGTGCGCCATTTGGTAAGGACAACACCTGAGGCTGTGACTGAACAGGGCACACAAGTGAGGTGCCAGTTAATGTAGATGTAGAACACAGCCAGGGATATTATCAGGTCCCATAGAAGCTGTATTTTTGGCCTTGGACAGTGCTGATTTAACCTGTGCAGCAGTAATACTGGGTGCCTGGCAATCTACTGGTATTGTGATTGTTCCTTTGGGGGGAGGGGTATAGTTGGCACTGAATGTGTCAGCCAGTATATTGGCAATATCTGTTGGCTCGGTATAAGAGGTACCATTGTGCAAATGCTCAGAGCAAATCTGGGTATTCCCATGGAGATTCTTTACATAACTATAGAAGGCCTTTTGGTTGTCTGTACTATCTGCTGCAATTCTGTTTTCATAGCTAGCTTTGGAGAATTTGATGAGGGATCTCAACCTTTTGTTGAGGCTGATAAGGATGTTTTTCCATTCTTGGGACGTCACCTTATTCCACATCTGTTTCCTTCTTTTGTTGTACAGTTTGTTTATGGCAGGAGACCACCAGATTGGCTTCCTTTTGTTTGAGGAGAGTATATTGGTTCTATTGGGTATGGCGAGATCCATGCATTTCTGTACGTATTTGTACAGTTCATTGGTGAGTGATTCAGTGGTTATGCAACTATTCTCCATTTGCATGGGTCCCGTGAAGTTAGCCACCTCAGATTTTAGGAGCCCAAAGTTAGCTTTGGAGAAGTCTTTCATGGTGGCTATCTTTGTGGGGGTGGTGGGAGGGTTGTGGATTTCCAAGGTGATTAGTTTGTGGTCAGATTTAACAAGGAAGGAGTTGAGTATTGGTGTACAGCAACAGTTGCCCATGTTAGTAATGACCAGATCAAGGATGTTGCTATCTCCAGTGAGGGGTAAGAACGAGCTGGTCCAGGTCATTTGAATTTATGAATTCCAGAAAGCGTTGGGCAAGTGTATTGGTACATGAGTAATTTTTCCAGTTAATGGAGGGGTAGTTGAAGTCACCCACTATGAGAGTGTTAGTTTGGACCCTAATATTCTCCAGGGTGCTTCGGAATGTGGAGTGTGCATCTTGGGATATGGTTGGGGACCTATAGCAGGCTACGACCTGAATCACTGTCTTACCCAATGTTAGCTGCACCTGAGGTATCTCAGATGCATTATGTTGGGCTACCAGTCTGGAGGTGTGTGCATCCTTTATGAATATGGAAACACCACTGCCTTTGGGGCTTTGGTCCAAGTTCTGTGAGTGACAGGTGTGGAATGAGTTATAGCCTGGTACTGCAGGGGAACTTTCTGCTGCCTTGAACCAGGTCTCTGTTACAGCACAAATGGTAATGATTTCAGTGAGTGCAGTTTGAGATTTAGACTTTTAGTGCTGAGTAGCATGACTTTCAGATTGCATTTGTTTGTAGCTATTATGGTGATAATTTGGTCTTTGGAACTACGCCTACAAAAGACAAGAGCCTTTGCCAGTGTCCAGTAACCCAGAGGTGACAGATGTAGGCCATCTCTAACAATGCATCGAGGTCTGTCATTCATGTCATCCCAGGCAGACAGATACCGGATCCCCATAGAATGACTATATATATATATATATATATATATATATATATATATATATTTGTGTGTGTGTGTGTGTGTGTGTGTGTGTGTGTGCGTGTGTGTCTGTGACACACACACACACACACACACACACACACAATATGTTGTGTCTTGTTGTGTTTTTCGGCTTTTCCCGGTTAGGGGTCGCCACAGCATAACTCCAGTCCGCCAATGATTGGTAGTTGATTTTTACGTGCCGAGTTACCAGCCTGATGCACAACCTTCAACGAAGGTACGCCCATTTACGCATGTCTCCACACAGAAGACGCTCTAGCTGAAAATCGAACCAGACAGCGTCTGACTGTGAGGTGACAACTCTACTGCAGCACCACCACTATATATATATATATATATATATATATATATATATATATATATATATATATATATATATATATATATATATATATATATATATATATATATATATGAAATTATAAAAATAAATACAACTATATATGTATATAACAGTCTACAACTATATCAAATTATGAGACAGATGGGTATAGATATATATGTATATGTTTATATATAGATATGTATATAGATATGTCTATATACAACACATGAATGTTTCCATATAGATTTCTCGCTATTGCTGCATGCCTCTATTGCATGAAATGTTTGAAAAAGCAAGAACAGTTCAGACAGCTCAGAGGGAGAAGAGGTATGTTTGCTGACTGAAATGTACAGGGTCCTAGGTCCAAGACTTGGAACTGACATTTTTTTTCCATTAATGTTAAATAACCAGATTGAATGATATGTTGGGAAAAACATCACACAGTTCAATAGCCTGCATGGTGTACTGATTAATTCCTTTGACTATGGGGTATGGGCTCCTGGGTTCAAGACTGGGGACTGATATTTATTTGCCATTAATGCTTAATAACCAGAGTGAATGATATGTTAGGAAAAACATCATAGTTTTCTATCTCTCACATGGCTTCTTGGTTAAGTATGTTGACTATGGTGTATGGGGTCCTGGGTTCAAGTCCTGCAAAGGCTGTTGATTTTGTTGCTACACTTTAAAATTTATTGCAGAAGAGCAATTACTAGGGGTATTGACATTGCTTTCTGCACCTTTATCTGTGTGGGGGGCTGTGTGAACATTGATAACATGACAGGGGCTTTGCATTACCTTGTACTTACACATTCTGGGGAAAGCATATAATGATGGGGGAACAAATAGTGACAGATTTTAAATATTGCTCTTACATACTTGGGAATGTATCATGTGTGCTTTACTGTTTAACTTTTTTTTTCCACGGACACTAACCGTAATGTTCGTGGACACACACTCTTGGTGCTGTTGACTTCCATGCAGGGGGTGTGCATTTTGTGAGAGCTCTGCTCTCAGACACAACCACCTGTGCTCATACACAGATCTGTGTCTGGGTCAGAGCTGAGCAGCGAGCCTTCATTAATATTCAAGGTGTGCTGCTGCTCTACACTGACATGAACCACTCCATGTCGGAATAAATCTATTCTGACATGAAGCTTTATGAATCTGGGTGAATCAGTTCTGTCAATCATGTCATCCCAAACAGAGAGATACTGTATCCCCTGAGAATGACACAAAACACATAAGCCAATGTTGCAGTCAATCACCTGTTGATAGTTCTGCAGCATCATTCTGGGTGACAGCAGTATACTGCTCAGGGCTACTGTCACACCTGCCTGGACCACATAATCATAGAGTTCAACCATGTCTCCTGTCATGTAGTCCATGGAGGTGTGCCCCAGGTCATTCACACCCACATGGATGCAGAGTGATACTTGTAGTTGTTATGGAGAGCCATGACTGGCTGTGTCATGTGTTGGATGCTAGCATGTGATAGATCTCTGGCTGTTACCTGCTCCATATTCAGCTTAGTGAGTGGGTTATGTACGTGCCTCAGTAGTCAGTTACCCATGAGCACTGTATTGTGCAAGGTGGTCAGCCTTAGGAGTTAGGTTGAGGGGCATACTGTGTAAGTTAAATATGTGCCCCTTGGCATGTGCCATGTCCCGGTGTCTGAGAGGGTGTCTGTCTTGCTGGTTTGTGCTGTTTGGGTAAATGTCCACTGAGTGCCGCTGTAAAGGTGGGTGTGTGGCTTTTCACTGTATGTCATGGCTGTCAAACTGGGTGTCATGGTGAGCTATGTGTTCCACATGGTGTGGTGCAGGTGTTGATCTTAACCTCTTGACCTGCTAGTCCAGTCTTTGCTGGAGAGTGCATATGTCCACATTGGGTGATATACAGGTAACTCCCACAGGTCTGAGTGTTTGGAGTTTAGAGGGGGGGTTGTCTGTGTACATGAAGTATTTGCAACAGTGCCTCAGAATAGACAAGTGCACCAGGGTAATGGGTGGCAGCACAGAAAACTGCCCTGCAATCATGCCAGGAGGGGTGGACATAACTAGTAAGTACTGGGGCTACTTCTGTGATGAACGAGTACTGATTGCTCCCAGTTGTGCCACACTTATTGATACATTAACCTGGTGAGTGTCAAGCCATAATGTCATTTGAAGTGCAAGAGAGAAAGAACTAGCACGCAAGAGAGAAAGAACTAGCACGATGTAAGGGTGGCAGACTCACTGCCATCTGTAATACTTTACCTCAGTTGTGTAGTTACCAGCAGCTTTGGCCATATGAAATCTCAGTAAGCTTTGTAGTGCATGCAGTAACTGTGAAACACTGTAGTAGACATAACTAGATAGGCAGGAGTTCTAATTCCAATACTGGCAAGTGAGTGTGTGTGTGAAAATCAAGTGTGTGGTTTATACCATTTTGATTTGTGTACCACACTGAAATTGTCCCATCACCCTACTTTACTAGGCCTGCTGATGTCATTCACCTTAGAAGTTACTTGGGAGTAGAAGAACTCATGTAAGCTCCATGGTGCATCTGATAACTGCATAACACTGTGGAAGAAATAACTACACAGGTAGGCATTCTACTCTCAGTACTGACAACTGTGTGTGTGTGTGTGTGTGTGTGTGTGTGTGTGTGTGTGTGTGTGTGTGTGTGTGTGTGTGTGTGTGTGTGTATTATGTCTGCCCTTTAGACAAAAATCACATCCTATTTGGCAGATAGCATTTAGACTGGTGTACCGTCCATGCCTGTTTACCACCTCCCTATGGCATTACCTTATATAGCGTGGTAATGGTATTTGCTTCACATGCAGCATGTTAAACCATTGTGCATGTCATTCCAGTCCTCTGTACAGATGTTTATGGGATATATGCAGATGTTTAGGCTCATAAGTGTGTACTAGGCTAATGAACCTGGAGCCTTTACAAGCCTAGCTAGAGGATTATACTCATTGTGCCTCCTGACATTATTTCCCATTGCCTCTGAGGATTAGAGCCACTGCAGTGATCTCTGGGGTGAATTCTCTATTTCCCATCCATTCAGAAAGATTTCTCTTGAAGAGGGCCAGTGAAGTGCTCTATTTGACATGTTTGGAACGTCTAGTCCATAGAATGGGCAGTCACTGGGTTATGCACCCATCTGTCTGGCATGTTCTGTTGATTGTGGTACTGAGGTTGAGGTCTCTGGAGCATGTGGTGCAGAGGAATTGGGATATCCTTGGATGTAGCATTTCCTAACAGAGCTGGGTCAGACATGGCTTTGTAGGGCAAGTAGAGATCGCCTCTAAGTAGGCGATATGAGACAGAGAATAGTTGGAGTGTTTTGAGTCTGTCCATATAGGACAACTGTTTCAGGCCTAGGATCATCTTTGTGAGGTACATTTGTGGCCTCTGCAGTTGTTGCAGGTGTTCATTGAGGTACATGCCAAATGGGACATTGTACCCAATGATTGGCCTAATGATGAAAGGGTAGGGGGAGACAATGACTCCCTACTTCCTGAATGCAAGACCATTAGTAATCAGATGTTCCACATAGAAGGACTGTCTGCCCAAAATGGCAACGTAGTGGTCCAAAGAGAGGTTGCTGTCAACCTATGTTCACAGATATATTATAATGCCTTCTGTATTCAGTAGACTACCATCGATGTGATGATTTATGGGAACTGAGTTGTGCCCAAAGGGGATGCTGACACATATTTGGCCATAGAGCTTCAGGCCATGCTTCTGACAGGTTATGTTGGTCTCAGTGAGAGCTTTCTGCTGGATGTCAACATTACTTGGGTAGTTAAGAATAGCTTCCAACATAAAATCGTCTGCAATCTTTGTCAACCAGACTACCCTTGTGATGGCCTGCACTTCAGAGAAGTAGATACCAAATGGGGGAGGACCTGGGACCGAACACTGCGGGATCCCAATCATGACTGGTTGTCAGTCTGACTTTGAGTCAGCTGCTTTCACACCATGGGTGTATCTGTGAGCCAGTTTGCAACCCACCTAGTGATATAGGGGTTGATGCCTACCTACCTCCACAAAACCAAACTGTGTGGGATCCAGACTTTGGAGATCCCCTATACCCTTTTTAGTAGGTCCATGATGATGTGTTCTATAGCTTTGCATATCAGACTCATCAGGCTAATGGAGTGATAATTCTCAGGGTCTGTAGTCACTCCTACTTTGTGGAGAGGGATGATTGTAGCAGTGCCCCATTTGGCAGGGACAAAGCCTGAGGTGAGGCTGTGATTGAACAGGGCACACAGGTTTGGTGCCAGGTCACTCTGCAGTTCATGTACAGCACAGCCAGGGATATTTTCAGGTCCCATAGAAGATGTATTCCTGACCTTGGACAGTGCTATTTTAACCCATGTAGCAGTAATATTGGGTGTCTGGCTATCTACTGGCATTGTGATTGGTCCGTTGTGGGGATGAGAGGGGGTCAGGTTGGCAGTGAATCTGTCAGACAGTATATTGGCAATATCTGTTGGCTCAGTATAGGAGGTACCATTGTGCAGTAGCTCAGAGCATATCTGGGTATTGTTCATAGGTTCATAGGTTCATAGGTTCATACTAGGCTATCTGCCCTAGGGCATTTATAAGCCTAGCCAGAGTGTGTATGGCTTTCGCCACCCATTTTAAATTAATTTTGCTATGCCCTTTTTCGAGGTTAGTATACTGTGCTTCTGTCTAACAGTGACACAGAAGTGATACCCGGGGTAAACCTACGATCTCCCATCCACTCATCAAGATTCCTCTTGAAGAGAGTCAATGAGGGACTCTGCTTAACCTGGACTGGGATTTTATTCCAGAGTGAAGGGAGCCTCTGGGTTATGAATCTGTCCCTCCAGCATGTCCTATTTATTTCAGTGCTGAGGTTTAAGTCCCTCGAGCGCATAGCTCGATGGGATTTGGATTTTCTGAGGTGCAGCATGTCCATTAATTCTGGGTTGGACATGGCTTTATACGTCAGGCACAGATCGCCTCTGAGCAGGCGGTATGCCACTGAGTAGAGCTGGAGTTTCTTTAACCAGGCAGCATACGGCATCTGTTTGAGCCCCTTGATCCTCTTGGTGAGGTACTTTTGGGGTCTTTCCAGTTACTGCAGGTGTTTGGTAAGGTACATCCCAAAAGGGGCATTGTACTCAATTATGGGCCTGATGAGGGATGAGTAAAGAGGCACGATGACCTCCCCTGGTCTAGATGTGAATCCCTTCATGATTAGGTGGGCTATATAAAATGTTTTTCTAACCACTTTGGTCACGTGGTTGTCAAATGAGAGATTGCTATCAACTTGGGTCCCCAGGTCCCTAATTACTTCTTCTGTACTTAATGGATTACCACCTATGTGGTAATTTGTGGGCACTTTGTTTGTGCCAAAGGGGATGACTATACACTTTTGGCGTTTAGCTTGAGGCCATGGCTCTGGCACCAGTTGTCTGTTTCTATGAGGCCCTTTTGGAGGATGCTTGTGTCAGCTGGAGAGTCTATTATGGTGCCCAGTTTGCAGTCATCTGCGAACTTGGTCAGCCACAGTCCTTCCATGTTGGCTTGTACCTCCGAAATATATACTGAACAAGAGAGGTCCCAAGACTGAGCCTTGTGGGACGCCACTTGTAACTGGTTTGGAGTCTGACATGGCTCCAGCTATTCTAACCATGTGGGTTCTGTCCTTGAGCCAGTTTGCAACCCATCTAGTGACATAGGGGTTTATATTTAAGCTGGTGAGCTTATCTATAATGCCCGAGTGGGGTATTGTATCAAGGCTTTGCGAGGTCCAGGTAGGCTGTGTGGACCACCTTCCCCTTGTCAATGGCCTTGGTGACTGTTTCAAAGAAATTGACCAGGTTTAAGAGGCAGGATCTGCCCTTAAGAAAGCCGAACTGGGTAGGATCCAGTGTCTGTAGGTCCCCAATATCTTTATTTATAAGGTCCATGATGATCCTTTCCGTAGCTTTGCAGACCAAGCTAGTGAGACTTATGGGGTGATAGTTTCCAGGATCCGTTGAGGCACCACCTTTGTGGAGAGGGACCACTGTTGCGGTACACCACTCTTTGGGTACATATCCTGTAGTAAGGCTGAGATTGAACAGTAGTTTTAGGTTTGGGTTTAGCTCTTCTTGGAGTTCATGTAGGATCAGCCGGACACCGTCTGGTCCCATTGATGCTGTGTTTCTTGCTTTGGAGAGGGCAGCTCTTACCTGAGCATCTGAGATGTCAGGGGGGCAGCACTCTGCTGGGATAGATATTAGCCCTTTTGGTGGGGAGGGTGGGGGGAGTTTGCGCTGAACCTGTCAGCTAGGATGTTGGCAATGTCTGTGGGTTCGGTGTATTTTTTGTCATTTTGGACTAATGGAGATTATCCACATAACTGTTGAAGGCCTTGTGTTTGTATTTCCTATCCACTGAAATTCTGTTTTCATAGCTAGCTTTAGAGGAATTGATGAGTGATTTCAACCTTCTGTTGAGGCCAAAAAGGGAGTTGTTCCAGTCTTGGGACCTCACCTTTTTCCACATCAGTTTATTTGTTCTGTTGTCGAGTTTGTGTATGGCAGGGAACCACCACATTGGCTGCCTGTTTTGGAGGACAACGTCTTGGTTCCATTGGTCATGGTGAGATCCATGCATTTGTTTATGTGTTCATACAGTGCATTGGTGTATCATCTGGTGGTCATGCAACTATTCTCCATTTGCATGAGTGCCGTGAACTTAGCCACCTCTATTTTAAGGAGCTCAAGGTTATCTTTAGAGGTGTTTGTCATGGTGGTTATCTTTGTGAGGGGTGGGAGGGATGTGGATTCCCAAGGTGATTAGTTTGTGCTTGGATCCACACCTCAGTATTTTGATGTGTGGACCCAACAAGGTCATGTATGTCACCATGTACATCAGGGAGAGTTGCATCCACCACCTGAGTATTTGTGTGTTGTGGCATTCACTGTGTGCCTGTGCATCCACAACAGCCTGGAATATGCATCTGATGGCTCCTTCTGTGGCACTTGCTACAGTTTCCCAACAAGTAGTGGTCCTCCTGCAACCACCCCTGTTTATCCACCTGTGTGGGACCTTGGCTGCACTCTGGCTATGGCCAGTATGTACATTGACGCCTGCCATAGTCAGTACACTAGCTTGTTCAATGCCACCACCTGCAAACTGTCCATCATCTGTGGACACTGGTTACAGGGTATGTGTGAGAATTGTCACTGTGTGCAGTGATTGTGTTGCACAAGAGTGGGATGCCAACTAATGGCACAGATTCATCCTCTGACAACCCCACCTGTACATCAATATTCCTATCATTATTGGCAGAGTCTGCAGAGATATTTACATTGTTTCAAAAGGGGGGAACCCAGACCCCATCTCCACCTGTGAGAGGAAGGCAACATATGTACATCAATACCTGCACTTTGATGTTGGCTGGTATACACACACACACACACACACACACACACACACACACACACACACACACACTTACAGATGAGATGGCACAAGTCTGTTATTCAGACCATACATTACCCACATGGTGACATGCATGACACACGGCTGTCAACATCATGCATTGCAGCCAGTTATACAACATGTAACTGACAATATAGAGCTCTGGGATACTGTTTACTGTTAGTGTGTGAAGGCCATTCCCCAGCACAGACTGCAGCCATGTACACATCATTGCTGTCCACCTATATAGCACAGTGGCAAATACTACAGAACATACCTCACAGCTGTACATATCCTCACAGGATGTGTGGCAGTCTAGCTTATATGTCTGCTCTATTTTGCCTTACCCCTGTGTTTCCCTGTGACATATGTGGGATGATCTGAGGAGTGACACCACTGATTAATGACATACATGTGAGTGTCAGATCTGCAAATTAGCAGTGAATGTATGGTCACACAATCCCTGTTACACTACCAGCCTTGTAAATTTACAGTGGATTTGATAAGCGTACACAACACTGTTAACATGCCATGATCTTGTTATATAGAGGATGAGACCACAATAATGCATTTAAATATGTCACCCACCTTCCATGTGACATATGACCTGTGCAATCCAATCAATAAAAAACATGTGCGATACGTGTAAAATATGATGACTGGAATATGTACAATATGTTGATTGCATATGTGTGCACACTCTTAAAATGATAAATTGTTGAAGCACCTTGTAAGTGGCTTACAGCATTCATTCTTCTTCTGAAGGTGTCTATCAACATGGCATATCCTGACTTGGCATTATGTGGCCAGTCTTCCATGCAAAGGTCACCCACCTCTGTTAGAATGCAAGGGCAGCTCATGTGCAAAGGCCTCATCAGGTTACACTGGGGTTTTCTATCTGGAGTAGGTTTAGGCTCTGGCTGGGCTAATCCATACCCATATTTGTGTTCAGGTGGAGCCATTCTTAGGTAGCTTTGAATGTATGCTGCAGTTCTTTGTCATGTTGATGGCTGACACACCTCCACATTTTCAGTGTTCTTGAAGACACCTGATAGATTTTGGGCAGAAGTGGTTGTTATTAGGAAATGTTCAGTATTCCCACCACTGTTACTACAGGCCCTGTTCTGTCTGTGGAACAGCAGCCCCACAGCAGTCTGCTGCCACCAGATTGATTCACCATTCAAATGTCGGTGTTCAAGTTATGAGAGGTGTTGCTTGTGCACCACACATACCTGTTGGTATTGTGCCTGTGAGGTTGATCCCTAGTCTCATTACATCATAACATATTTTCTCACCTGCCGTTGGAAGACATGATGTGCTGAATTGCAATTTGTATCCACCCCTGGCTGTTTTTGGTGTGTGGGAATGCTTCCATCTTCTGACCTTACCTCATAGGCCAGACGTATGCAGCATATGGGAGAGTGTTCTCACAGGTAGTACAGAACACCAGTACTAGCAAGGGGTGCTTGCAACTCCCTCGGTGTTGCTGTATGTCACCTGGCAACCTCCCTGGCCAGGTCTTGACATGTGTTGTCATCATTTTTGTATGGACATCAGTTTCTTGTCAAAAGCACTATTGTCCCAGATTCACTTCACCTTTTGACAACTATCTCCACTGTGTTCCATGGTATATGCACTGCTGTGGTAATGTTGTTGTACCCTACTCTTGACTGATAGCTTTCAAATATGAGATCCCTTTGCTGCTTTGTATGCTATCTGCAAGCCATGACTGTTGCTGTTGCAGGCAACTGAGCATATATCATGGTTATCCCACTTGGACACAGACTGTTATTTGGTGTTGGTCAGAGTGCCTTTACTTGATGGCTGGTGTGTACCCAAGCAGACTATATGCTGTCAGTAAATCACAAGCTGTTGCAATGACATATTATTTGAAGGGTGTGCACACATATGTATCCAGCATATTGTGGGGTTTGTATTCTCCATATTTGGTGGCCAACAGATTGATTGTTTGTACAGGGATTTGTTCATATCATAGGTCACATTACAGTTTTGAAAAGATGAGTACTGACATATCGTGGTCTCAATTTGTATAGAAATCACAAACACCTGGAATCTTAACTGGGGTGTGCACACTATTTATATCTACTATATGACAGTAATGTCTCACACATGTCACTACCTTAGGCCATTTGTCCAACTATTGTGTTGATCTCTGTCCAGAAGTCTTGAACTGACAGGCTGTGTGTTATGCTACAGGGATGATACATTCTCATCGGATAGGGTCCTGTGGTGACCACTGTGATGCAATGCAGTTCACCCCAACAGAGGCAAACATGCACATAAAGCAATATGGCTATGAGTGACAGTTGTGTGCATGGTACACTGCATGGCCTTCACATGCCTGGGGAATTGGCAGACCATAACAGTGCAAACTGCATACTCCCCAGCTGCAGGCTGCCATCCCACATGCAGACAGGAGGGACCTATGTAGTTGTGTGAGGGGAGTATGCTCAGCAGACCCACAAGTGGCATTGGTACAGGATGGATGCAGCATGTGTGCTCATGTACACTACTACCCCCAATACTATACAATTTGCTGTCCTTCACCATTGATGTGCATGTCTGTGAATTAGAAAACCCCATCCACAACTGCAGTCTGACCTGACACATGTACATAGATACTCTATAATTACAAGTAAGTCTGCTACACTAGTGTAGTAATCTACACCAGGGCCTTACCTGCACACTCCTCATCCATTGTCTGGGTGCCAACTACCTCCAGTATGTGGGTGTCTGTACTCTGATGTTGTACTGGGATAGGTGCCCCATTGTACCAGGGCATGGAGCCATGAGGTCACTTTCACGATGCCAGACTTGCTCATATGTACATGCATGCAGGCCATCATCATTTACCCTGTGGACAAGGTTGCCCTACAGGCCAGTCCTCTCCTGCAGATGTTGCTGGCTCCAGCCAAATATTATGGCATGGTTGTGTAGTATGGCTCCTATTATTATATTTGTCTGAGCCACTGACAATGTTGATCTTTGCTGATGCAACATTGCACCTGGGAGACATTACAAGGGAGACACATCACAGGACCTCATACATTTGGCAACCATATGTACAGAACCTGCACATCTACATTGGATACCAGTAGCCACCACTTACAACCACACCATACCCCTGTAACGTATCAGTGCTGTATCTGATTGCATTGCACTGCTGGCCCTGAGGTGTCATATTCTCCCCAATGAGGCCATCTGACCAGTGTGAACAGACTGCCAAGGTTGTGTAGCAGTGTTGTGTGTTTATGTTTTTTAGGCTGGGTAGGGAGAGTAGCAGCTGTGAGTGCCATACATCCTTTACCTATCTGACTCTGCATGCTGCTACAGCTGCTGGTGATTTATCAGGTCCATATGCTTGTAGTGGCTGACTGAGAAGTTTCATGTAACACCTCCGGATTCCCAGAACACTGTGAATTGGAACAGTATATGTAGGGGTAATATGTGAGTGGCAAATGGTATGTGGTTACTCTCACAGTATTATACTGTCATGTTCAGTTTGCTTACTAGTATGTTGCTGTCATTGTGGTTCACTTGTTTTGGGGTATGCACTTTCACACCAGTATCTGTGTTCCACTAGTATTATATCCCTGTACTGCCTGTTATATTTGCTACTGCATGTGTACAGCCCCAGAGCTGGACCTGGGTAGTGTTATGTCAGTCTGATTGTAGTCTGGACATTGATCAGTAGCTCAGTGTAGTTTCCCTACTGTTGTGTTATGTCCACATATTCATAGGATGTTCAGTTGTGTGGCTGATATCTTTGGTCTGGTCCCCATAACTGTTATGTACGCATGACACATCAGTGGGATGATGTGGGTACTGAGGTCAGTAACTAATGAGAAGAAATTGAGTCCTGGAATTGTGATATTTCAGTTGATATATATTAGGACATACATTGTTACTACATGAATGTTCTCAGCTTATCTACTGACATATTTTGTACCTGTCCCTATTTTCATGCCTTTGTCCACCCACTTTGTCAGGCTTGGTCCACATTAATTGCATTAAGGGGTTTTGAGCATACCTCTCCACAGCCAGATTTTCCACAGAATGTCCAGATATTTGGACCATACTTTTGTTCAGTTCCACAATTTATTTCTATTTGTCTAGTAAATCATGGTGATGATCCAAGGATTTATGTCAGTAAATACATGACATGACATTTCAGTTCCCATCATTATATCCTTCAGTTATTGTCTGCTGAAACAGCACTGTTGCTGTCACACGTCTTCATTTGTAACTGAAACACCACTGTTGCTGTCACACATCTTCATTTGTAACAACAATTTTCTAACTATGTCCGCATATGTGGCCCATCCCCCCCCCACCTTTTACAGTCTTTGTACAGGTTCCTTGCTCTAACAGGTTGGGAGGGATGGTTTGGAGATATAACTGCACTGCATGTTATATACATACATATATAAACATATATATCTATATATAAATAATATATATATATATATATATATATATATATATATATATATATATATATATATATATATATGTATATATATATATATTATTTTCCTTCCGTTATATTTAATATATGTATATCTATATTATGACTGTACGTTTACATATGTATGTTTCATCTGGCACACACATACACACACACACACACACACACACATATATACATATATATAATATATATATGTGTGTGTGTGTGTGTGTGTGTGTGTGTGTGTGTGTGTGTGTGTGTGTGTGTGTGTGTGTGTGTGTGTGTGTGTGTGTGTGTGTGTGTTTGTACATGTCTATATAAAATGCACAAAGGGTTCCACAGTACTTTCCCCCTAATGTTGCATGCCTCTATTGCATGATATGTTTGAAAAAGCAGCATTAATTCCTACAGCTCAGCTGTTGTACTGGTACACTCCTCCAATTAAAATGTTCAGGGTCATGGGTTCAAAACTTGGACTGCTGTTCAGGATATATACATTAAAGCTCTATGACATTTCATAGGTCAGATGGTAAAGTAGCATGTTGGTGTGATTGCAGCGGACCATGTCCTGCATTTGAGTCTTGGCAGGGCTGACTATTTTGTTGCTGGGCAGAACAAGGTCTGATGGATACAAACAGATTAAGGTACATTTCTGCATATCATACATATAATGTTATATTTAAGCAACAACCCACAGTTGGATGTGGTTAATACTGGATTTAACCACTGTTGGTGTGGTTTGGTCATGAGGACAATTCCAACCATGTGTCGGTCCGGCATTGCCCACACACACAGCTGTGAGTTATTGCTAATATACAATGACATTGTTTAAGAAAAACAATACGTACCTTTCTTAAAAAATGTCATTGTATCATGCCTCCATGCTGACCTTCCACGGTTTTCTGGTATCCTGGGCCTTTTCTGATGTACTGCACATGTGTAAGGGACATGTTCCCACACTTACGCAGTACATCAGTGCTGTGCAGAGGTAGCATTAGAGATAGAGAGATCTCATTTGCTTTTTTTTACATATCTATGTTATACAAGTTGATGAACTCTTCTAACATAGTGAGATATATTAAAAAGGCAATGGAGATCTTCCTTTCTCTGTTAACAGGAGGATCTCCATTGCATTTTTTTATGATATCTTGCTATGTTATACGAGTTCTTTAAATTATAACACATAGCGAATGTTTGTAAATACAATGGAGATCTGCATTTCCCCATTGCTATCTCTGCAGACTGGAAATACAAACAGGTGGTATACACATGGAAATAGTCCAGGCATCCAGACCTTTTTCCATTTGCATACTCTCGGAATTACAACCGGCACTCTGTTTGGGCTGGCCAATTAGCATACTCATTTTTGTATGTTAATGGCTGGTCATTGTGTAATATAACATGAATATTTACATACACATTTATATTTTTACATTTACCTTCCATGACATCTCCCTATGTGCTTTTCTAACATTACATTTTGTGTGACTACATCTATGGGCCACTTGGAGGTTTCACAACTTCAGTACACTGACACCTCACATCTGGGCCTAATATACTACTCTGTTAGAGAAATACTTCCTATATAAATATGCAAATAAATTTAAATTGCACTGATTTCACATGCAAAATGGAAATGGCTTTGGTAGGGCTCGAACTGTACATGACTATATACATAGCATATGCTCTAACCACTACATTACACTATTGTATAACAGCTTATGGTGGCTGTCTATCGCTATTTAACTTCTTGTGCCTTTTAAGCTGGGCTAAGCATAGCTAAGCAACGGGCACATCCACGCAGCTGTGCTTTAACTTTATTGCAGATGTGAAATAAAAACAATTTATTTGTTGGGGGCTGTGCTTTGCAAATGTTTATATTTTTATTTATTTATTGACATTTGTTAACCGGGTTAGTCCAAATGGGCTTTTGGCCCATTTTCAGTGGAGACCCGAGGAAAAAAGCTCCAATGATACATTTCTAATACAAAGTATAATATTACACAAAAGTATTGAGGTGAGAAGCAATTATACATTTACAAATAAATTTCTATTACAAAGTATACTACTACACATAAATATTGAGGTGAGAAGCAATTACACAGAGCAAAAGTTTTACATTTGTTGAGTACATACATACAAGTTAAAGTTCCAAGTATGGAGAAGGAAAAAAAATGAAAAATATGAAACATAAAGTTTTATTGTGAGATAATGCAATAGGCTGAGAGTAAAACAAAGTATATATATATATATATATATATATATATATATATATATATATATATATATATATATATATATATATTGCTGCTATATGTGTGGAGTTATGCAAATACCTTATGTGAGGTGTGTAGGGGGACTAAGTAGGGTCCTCAGTAAGGGCAAGTGTGGGGGGGGACTAAGTGGGGTCATTGCAAGGCCAGGTCCTGGAATTGAGAAAATATGTTTTTCGTTCATTTTTAAAGTGGGAGGTGTGTGAAATTGAACGTAAGTCAAGAGGAAGTATGTTCCAGGCATGGGCAACTGAGTGTTTATAGAGTAGTTTGCCTATAGACTTTGTAGGCTGGTAAATATCAAGTAGTTGTTGATTAGAAGTGCGGAGGGTTCGGGATGGAGTGTCGATAGAGACTAAGGAGGAGAGAGATGGACAGAAGGAGGGTTTATAAAGGATAGAGTGAAGCATGTGAAATTGATAAAGTAGCAGTAGTTGGGGAAGTTCATACCATTGGAGAAAGTTTAAAGCAATGCAGTGGTGTGAGTTGTATGGAGAGTTAGTAATGAATCTGGCTATTTTATGGTATGTTTGTTGAAGTTTGTTTAGAGTGGCAGCCTGAATGTCGGTAAGTACTGGGCCGGCATATATAAGGGTAGGGAGGAGAAGGACTTGTCCCAGGGTAAGTCTAGCATCAGGAGTTAGGACGTTTTTGTTTCGATAAAGCAGGCCTAATTTCTGGTGTGTTCTTTTTATACATTGGTGTATGTGTAGGTTAAACTTTAGTTCATCATTGATGATGACCCCTAGGAGTTTTGTGTGGTTATCAGGTTGGATAGTTGTATTATTAGAAGATGTAATAACAAAGGAGGTTTTATTGTGGGAATGAGAACAGGGAAGGAAAAGTAGTAGTCTTTTTGGGATTAAGGATCAGTAGGTTGTGAGAAAGCCATTGTTCTGTGGATAGTAGGGCTTGTTGGGTTAGGGAGTGTAGTTCAGAAATGTTATCAGAGATGGAGATAAGTGTTCTGTCATCAGCATATTGAATGAGTGATGATTTTTTACTAGAGGTGACCAGATCATTGGTGAAGATGTTAAACTAAAGGGGCCCTAATACAGAGCCTTGAGGAACACCAGTAGAGATGGGAAGAAATGGGGAGGAGGTTGACAGATTGTTCCCTGGCAGATAGCTAAGTATTGAACCGAGCAAGTGAGGAGGGGGATAGTTGTAGGCTAGCAAGTTTGGATAATAGTAGAGGATGAGAGACAGTATCGAAAGCTTTGGAGAGATCTAGGAAGAGACAAGAAATTAGTTTATTGTTGTCTAGGGCCTCAGCAATGGTGTGTGTGAAGGAGAGGAGAGCAGTGGTGGTGCTATGGTGGGGACAAAATCCATGTTGGTCAGGGGTAAGCAAGTGGTGGTTAAGGAGGTGATTGAGAAGCTGAGAGTGGATGCATTTTTCTAGTATCTTAGAGAGGGAGGATAGAATGGCGATGGGTCAGTAGTTTGAAGGTTCAGTGGAGTTTCCACCTTTATGAAGAGGAATAGCAAAGAAAGATTTCCAGAGGGTAGGGGCAGTTGATTAAATAATGGATATGTTTATTAGTATAGATACAGGATAGGCAATAGAGTCAGCAGCAAGTTTGAGGAATGCAGGAGGTAATTTGTCAGTGGAAGGAGAGCATGATTTTAGTTTGAGCAGTAGAGATTTGATATAAGTAGTGGGAACAGGCTGAAAGGAAAACAAATTTGTGTTAGTTATGCTGATGACATATAACTTTTCACAGTATATCCTGATTTTTGTCTTATATTCTTGGTCCACTTTTCATAAACTTGTGGCTCTTTGGCACATCATTAAAGATTGAAGTTTGAAAATAATGACAGGCATTTGCATTTTAGACATCATACCCTTTGCAAAACCTATTATTCTATCAACTTTCTAAGTTTGTAATAGCAATATTTAAGTTGTCCCTTATGGATATGTCCAGATTTCTTACTCTAACAGGTTGAGAGGTGTGACCAGCGATCTCACTCTTTTTAAATTGCCGTATGGCAATTCTGTTGTGCAGGAGGTGTGTGTATTGTGAGAGCACTGCTCTCAGACATGCCTCTTGTCCTCGTCCACATCCTCATGTATGTATTAGAGTATGGCAGGCTGCCTTCATACATATGCATGGCATGCTGCCGTGCTGCACTGGTACAGTCCCTCTTATTCCTGCATGAAAGTTTGCTGAATCCGACACACACACACCCACACACACACACACACACACACACACACACACACACACACACACATGTGTGTTTGTGTGTGTGTGTGTGTGTGTGTGTGTGTGTGTGTGTGTGTGTGTGTGTGTGTGTGTGTGTGTGTATGTGTATATATATACATATTATTAATGCTAAAAGATTGTTTCTGTTAAGATGGTCATTGAACATTAGTCGACTGGTTTTATACAATTATGAAATTTGTTGTGTTTTGAGCAGCCTGTACAAAACCTGGCAGAAGACTTAAGGGTTGTAATTACAGTGACTGTAGAGTATTTAGGCATTATCAGTGGATTTCATGTCATTTAAACACACATCAGGTTTTCAGACATTGCCATGTATAATGTGATAGAATATTACGGCAGAAATAGGTAATGGAACATATCAGCTTAAACATGTGAAAAATCAAGGACAGACTAATGTGGAGTTTGAGTATGAGTTGGAATACTTCAATCTCAAGGGATCGTGGGTTTGCACCTCTATTGGGTTGATTTGAGCAGCATCTTCTATGGCTGTGCAATCCAGTCCAGGAGTGGCAGTCCTTTTCAAACTCTGGGCAGCAGTAGGCAGATGTTGGTCTGGTATCATGGGCATGGATCTTCCTGAGGGCTCTGTTATCCTCTGCTGTCCTTGCCAAAGTGGTTTCATACATAGTGAGAGTTTCCTTCACTTCCGGTTTCTAGGCAATCTTGTCTGAGTTGAACAAATACTAGTTGTTCACATTGATGGTGACAGCACCAAGGTCATGTTTGCATATGTCCTTGTATAGCAGTTTGGGTCACCCTTTTGGCATCTTTCCAGACTTCAGCTCTCCAAAAAGGAGGTCTTTTCATATTCGGCCATCTGTCATGTGTGAGACATGACCCAACAAATGCATATGTCTCTGTTGCAGGAGGGTAAACATGGAGGTGGTGCCTGTTCTCTAAAGCACTGTGCTGTTGGAGATCTTGTCCTGTCATGAGATACCAAGTATGTGCCGAAGACAGTGCATATGGAATACATTGAGCCACTGCTCTTGTACTAAACACAGATTACATGTTTCACTGGTATACAGTAATGTGCTCAAAACACAGGCTGTGTAAACCTGCACCTTGATGTATGCAGTGAGCTTATTATTAGCCCAAGCTCTCTTTCTCAACAAAACTTTGTGGCAGCTTTTTGAATGCACTTGTTGATCTCACTATCAAGTGACAAGTTGTCAGAGATTGTAGAGCTGAGGTACACAAACTCATGGACAACCTCCAGCTCATACTCACTCAGCATGATTGATGGCTCACTCCCCACATTTTGGCTCATCAACTGGGACTTCTTTGAATTGATCGTGAGCTCAAATTCCATACATGCATTTGCAAAATGAGTCATGAGTGACTGAAGTTCTTGCTGAGCATGAGCCACAATAGCTGCATCATCAGCTAACAGGAACTTCCTTAGATGCTTCCTAAGCACCCTGGTCTTTGATATAAGTCTCAACAGTTTGAAGTGGTTGCTGCCCATTCTGGTTCAGAGAAAGATACCCTCTGTAGTAATTCCAAAAGCAAATTTTAACAGAACTGAAAAGAAGATACCAAAAAATGTTGGTGTCAGTAAACACCCCTGCTTTACTCCACTGAGAATCTTGAAAGGTTCGGATGTGGATCCATTGTGCATGATGGTCCTCTTCATGCCTTCATGGAAGGCCCTGATAATGCTAAGCAGTAATGGAGGACAGCCAGTCTTTGCCAAAATTGCAAACAGACCTTTCCTACTCATGAAGTCAAATGCCTTGGTCAGATCAATGAAGGCAATATACAGAGCTTTTGTCTGCTCCATTCATTTTCCTTGTAGTTTTCTAACAGAGAAAACCATGTTTGCTGTAGACCATCCACTTCTAAACCCACACTGAGACTCAGGGTAAACTCTTTCTGCAAGAATGTAGAGCCTCTTCAGGAAAACATATGCAAACAACTCACCTACTGTACAGAGAAGGGAGATGCCACGACAGTTATTACAATCAATTTTGTCACCCTTATTCTTATGGATAGTAGCTATGTTAGCATCACTCATATCTTGCAGAACACTATCTTCTCTCCAGCATTAGCAAAGTATTGCATGCAGCTCTGAGATTAGGGTATCACTAGTACATTTAGGAATCTGAGGGAATACCATCTTTCCCAGGAGCTTTTCTTAAAGAAAGTGTTTTTAGTGCATCACTGAGTTCCTCCAAGGCAGGCTCAGTATCAAGTTCATTCATAGCTGGCAAAGGTTCAATTGCATTCAGGGCTCTCTCCGTAACTATGGTCTCTCTGGCATATAGCTGCAAATAGTGTTCCACCCAGCATTTCATCTGCTTGGTTCTGTCCTTCAAGAACTTGCCTGTGGCTGACGTAAGTGGTGTGATCTTTCTTTGTGATGGGCCAATGGCTTGCTTAATCCCATCGTACACTCCTTGCATGTTACCAATGCTGAATCTTGAAGCAAAGTTGGAGCCACTAATCATCTGCACACCACTGAGTTACCTGCTGCACTTGACTGCAAGCACACTGGAGTGCCTGCAAGCTCTTCTTATTGGGCAAGGCCCTGTATGTAGCCAGTGCCTGTCTCTTCTTCTCAATCAGAGGTGTCAGCAGTTTAGTGTGGGCTTCAAACCAATCAGCACACTTGACTGTCTTCTTCCCAAAGATAGATATTGCAGTGTTATAGATAGCATCCTGTAGTTTTTCCCATCTCTTGTTGGTGTCACTGTCATCCAGGCAAGGCAAAGCCTCTTCAAATTCTTGAACACACTTGCATACTTTTGAAGGGTCATCAGTCTTGTCTATGTCAGTGCATAGCCTCCCTTCCTTTTTAGAGTTTAAGAAGGTCAGGTGGCACAATTCCAGGGTAATCCTATGGGCTAGGCTTCTAAAGGCTCCAGGGCCATTAGCCTAGTACACATCTATGAACCTATAAGAACCTTCATATCTGAATCTTCACCTTACTACGCATGAGCAAGTACTTTGTATCACAGTCTGCGCTGTGGTACCTGCATGTTACCCTGACCCTGCCTAAACTGCTGCATTTGGTGATAACAAGGTCAAGTTGGTTCCAATGTTTTGATCTTAGGTGTTGCCATGAAACTTTGTACTGGGGCTTGACATTGAAGAAGGTGTTAGTTATAAAGAGGTCATATTGGGAACAAAGTTCAAGGAGATGTCTGTTTTCATTCATCTTTCCTATTCCAAAATATCCCAGACAAGATGGCCGGCTGTGATGGACATTGCCAACTCTGGCATTAAAATTACCAAGAATGAATAATGGTTCATGGGAAGGGACCTCATTGATGGCAGTACTAAGCTCATCACAGAATTTGTCCTTGATGTCCTGTATAGACGTTAAAGTAGGAGTGTAGATGCTGAACATGTTGACCCTGGACACTGGTTGTTTGTAGCTAAATTTTCAGCAGTCTCTCATTTCCCATATTTGGTGG
Source organism: Protopterus annectens (assembly GCF_019279795.1). Taxonomy (NCBI): domain Eukaryota; kingdom Metazoa; phylum Chordata; order Ceratodontiformes; family Protopteridae; genus Protopterus; species Protopterus annectens. Next base: position 1,055,260,450 of record NC_056741.1, on the reverse strand, counting down.
TATGACTGAGCCAATGAGGTTGTTTCTGATTGTGAAACCAAAACCATGTTCCCTGTTCTGTTCTGAAAGCTTCCCATGCCACAAAAAATAAAGTCTTTCTCCCTGAGACATCTAGTGGACAGCAGTATTGTTTCCTGGAGAGTCACAATGTCCATCTGCAATCTGCTCAACTCTTTGTTAATGAATGCTGTCTTCCAAGCATCACTGATGTTCTATATACTTTTGTAAGTCTGGAATCCTTGTTCTTACATTCCATGTGCCTATCCTAAATGTAGAAAATTGCCCAATCTTGGTAGGTGCACTGGTACCAGGACTGGAAAAATGACAGTGGAGAATCCTCAAAATACAGAAGCATTCATACAATGTGGCTAGGCAAGGCCCACGGGAGGATGGGCCCCTGTTGTAGAAGGAATTAGCAGTCCACAAAAATAAAAAAAAGCTGATAGGGCAAAGAAGAGCCATAAAGATGATAGAGTGGACTACTGAGGATAAGAAAGAAATTATGTATTGTTGCTATTATGCAAAAAGCCCAGAATTTCCAGACAGAAGTTATACAAAAATATTAAGAGAGAAATTAGAGGAAAGAAAAATATTTCCACAAGAAAAGCTGTCAGAAGCCTCAAATAAAATTTTGTGTTCATTAATACAACAGATTTGTGAAAAACAATATATAGAACAAGAAACTTTCTCTTTGGAAAAAAAAGCATCTGAGGAAGTGCAAAAATATAACCAACAAAAACCCAGACATTTTTGAAAAGTATAAAAAAGAAATACTGACATGAGAAAGAAAGAGAGATTTGATATGGTGCAATATTTATACAAAGTCGAAAGCCAAATTAATCAATACAAAAAAGGCAGCTCCAAAGATATTTGAAGAGAAATGCAGGCAAGGGCATCCAGATATGGAACATTTCACACTAAAAAAATAATATCACAAAGAGAGAATATAGAAACAAATATCAGAAAAGCAGAAATTAAATCAATAGAAGATGAAGTTATGGAATGCCTGCAAAGTAAAGGATTTTGTGTAGAAGGTCTAACACAGGTTGCATCACAGCATGATGGACCTAGTCCCCAAAGTAAGGAGAATCAGGAAGATCAAGAGACATTTGAAGAAGAAATATGGGCATGGGAAAAAAAGAGGTTAAATATGGTTTAATCTTTTTGCAAAGGAGAAAGCAAAATTGATCAATAAAAAAAGAGCAGCACCAAAAATATTTGAAGAGAAATACTGGCAAAGGAATCCAAACATGGAAAACTTTACAATACAAAAAATAAGAAGACAAAGTGGAAAAGTAGAAAAGAATGGTTGCCTCGTGGTTTTGGCATCTTTTCAGGCTTGTTGGCTGTTGGTGAAGCACCCACCAAGAGGAGAAAACGCTGAGAGAAGAAAGGAGCCACTTTTGAGATTTTAAGTATTTTCCTCTATTTATTTGCTAAGTTTTTCTGCATAGCCGCCTATTTTGAGCATTTTCTGGCTTGTTAAACTTGATTTCTGCATTAGTAACTGTATTTAGAGCACAACCTAGAGCTGTTTACTGAATTTCCTGTTTGCACTTATTTTTAAAATCTTTTTTTCTCAAAACTTGCATTTTATCTGTCTTTGGCCTAGCACTCTTGTGTGGGGTCATTTACTGCACTGTTATAACTTGTTGATACTTGTGAACCTCTGCTATCTCTGAAAAAAACAAAAAAAAAAAATCTTGCTTTTTCCCCATTTTTCTGAGATTTAAAAAAGTTCAGTTACAGGCTTGCTGTTCTTGAGCTGTTTGTAAGTTTTGGTGAGGCCATTTTTTGCTTGGGCTAAAGGGAAGTCTCTCTGTTGATCAGTGGCAGTGAAAAACATTGAGCAGCCTGCCTGCCCCTCTGGGAGTGGTTACTGACTTGAAACTGTAGTTTTATTGGCCATTTTGGGGCAATTCCAAAACTCCTTCATCTTCCTCTCTTAAAACCCTCTTTTGCGTGGTTTTGCGCGTTTTGAGCATAGCGCAACAGCGGGCAGCGCCGCCTAATTGGGTTTAAACTATTACTGGCTCCACAAAGTCTGCTCTTCACTTTTTCCCTTAGAACTGCTCTATCTCTCAATTTAAACACCATATTCTCATTCTAAGGCCCTTCACTGGTCCAATTAAGTAATCCTACAAGTTAGCACTATTAAACCATAAGCACTACTTACTCTTATACTCTCTACGATTACCCTGTCCTCTATTGGTCCGTCTTAAATTCAGTTTCCCTATATTTATTTTATTTATTTTATTTATTTATTTTATTTTTTATTTTATTTTACATTTGTTGACCGGGAAAGTCCGACTGGACACATGTCCATTTTCAGCGGAGGCCCGGGGAGAAAAGCTCCAATAGTACATAGTAGGTTACAAAAAGTTCCAATAGTACATAGTAGGTTACAACAATGTTTGACAGCTAACATACGATTGTTGTTATGCACTAAATACCCAGGGAAGAAAAAAAAGTTACATTAGTATGTACAATAACAATTATAAAGAGAAAAACAAAGCATCATATAGTTAGTATACACAGGTAAGAAAAAGTTACATTAGGATGTACAATGAACAAATTATTATAAGAAACAAACCTACAAGTAGTTAGTTTCAGGGGGAGAGTAGATGGCTTGAGGCCTAGGAGAATAGTATGTCCAAAGGTCATTCAATGGTTTCCTCTCCAGTCCAGCTGGTGAATCTGGGAATTTTGAGGCAATGTTACAACTGTCTCATGTACACGGACAACCCACTCCTCCTCCAAACAGGTTCAAATATATGTGAGAGATGCAACTATTTAGCCAAACTGGAGGCTGAGCTCTCTCATCTCAAAACTGGTGTAACCAGTCAGGAGGAGAAGGTAACCTCACACAACACAATTCCAGTATCACATAGTCCCACCACATCAGCGAACCAAACACATAAATACACAAAAACATATTCGGAGGCTCTAAATAAAAATCTACCTAAGCAAGAGAGACCTCCAAAGCAGACATCCAAGCAAACGCTACCTCAAAACAAAACATGCACAACACATAACCCACAAAGTCAGTGTGCCAAGCAGCCACAGCCCTTAAGGCTGAATAACACACCTAATACTCTTGTAATAGGTGACTCTATTGTCAGACACACTGACGTCCCGCTCACCAGGCTGAATAAAGAGAAGGTCATGGTGAGCTGCCTGTCGGGTGCTAGGATCCACTACATAATGCAAGCATTCAGGTCACTCCAAAGCAAATACAAATATGACTCAGTCATTGTACATGCTGGTGTGAATGACCTGAGACATACCTCCCTGGACTACATGAAAAGAAACATAGAGGAGCTCTCTGATCATGTAGCCCATGCTGGTATGACCCTGACCTTGAGCAGCATCTTACCCTCACCTAGAATGATGCCACAGTACGAAGACAAAATGATCGATTTTAACAATTGGCTAAAATTTTGGTGTCATTCAAAGGGGATCCAGTGTCTGTCAGCCTGGGATGACATGCTCGACAAGCGACGTTGCTTCGCCAGGGACGGCATGCACCTGTCACCACTGGGCTTTCGGATATTGGCAAAGGCTCTTGCCACACCCATAGTGCCTTTTTTAGGCAAGGCTCAAAAGTCAAACCCACCCTCATAGACAGCACAAGGAACAAGAAACTAAGTGTAATGCTGCTAAACGCCAGAAGTCTTAACCTCAAGATGCACGCACTCGAAGCTCTCCTCAGTATGGAGAACAATGATATCTGTGCAGAAACCTGGTTCAAGGCTCCAGAGAGCACCCCAGCACTACCAGGCTATACCTCATATCATGCTTTTCGGCCCCAAAACCCGGACCGAACCACAAAAGGAGGGGGAGTTTCCATATTTATCAAGGATATCCACACCTCCAGGTTAGTGGCATTGCACGAAGTATCGGAGACCATCCATGTGCAACTAACAGTGGGCAAGACTGCTTTTCAGTTCATAGCATCCTGCAGACCACCCTCTCAAAGTCAGGAATCCCACTCGGCTTTCCTGAAAACATTGGAGAACATGAAGATCTCTCCGAACACCATTATATTGGGTGACTTCATCTACCCAAACATTGACTGGGAGCACTACTCAAGCCCCAGCACCTTAGCCCAAAGGTTCCTGGAAATTATAAACTCAAATGCTATGGAACAACTAGTCACCACTCCCACAAGAGGGGACAACATACTAGACCTGATCATTACCAACATGGGGACTCTATGCTCCACACCAGAAGTATATCCCTCATTGGTAAGATCAGACCATAAATTAATTTCACTGGATGTCCACATCCCAACCCCACCCCCAGCCCAGAAAACCACAGTGAAAAACTTCTCAAAAGTGAACTTCTCACTTCTCAAAACCAAAGTGGAATCCTTCAAGGCCCCAGGGCCAGTGGAAACTACGGCCCAAACTGCAGAATCTTATATAAACGCATTCTACGGACATCTCCAGGAATGCATGGATCATGCTATCCCAAACAAAACCAAGACCCAATCATCCAAAGGCAGGCGTCCAGTCTGGTGGACCCCTGCCATAAATAAACTGTACAACAGAAGGAGGAAGCTACTACATGATAGAGCAAAATCCCTAATAGGGAAGGCATCTCTGATCAGTACTAGCAAACAATTACGATCCCTCATAAAATCCTCCAAGGCCAGCTTCGAGAGAAAAATTGCACAGGACACCAAAGACAATCATAAGGCTTTTTTCAGTTATGTTAGAAACCTGGGATGCAACTCCCAGACTTGTTCTGAGTTGATTCTAAATGACAAAAATACACTGAACCCACAGACATCGCCAGTATCCTGGCAGACAGGTTCAGTGCAAACTTCTCCACCCCCCCCCCCCAAAAGAGCAAGTATCTATTCCGGCAGAGGTCTGCCTTCCAAACATCTCTGATGCTCAGGTGAAGGCTGCCCTCGCCAAAGCAAAAAACACTGCTTCCATGGGACCAGATGGCGTCCCAGGTTGCGTCCTACATGAACTCCAAGAGGAACTAATCCCTCAAATAAAACAGCTATACAATCTCAGCCTCACTACAGGATATGTCCCCACAGAATGGCGTACAGCAACAGTGGTCCCACTCCACAAAGGTGGAGCCTCTACAGACCCTAGAAACTATCGCCCCATAAGCCTGACTAGCTTAGTCTGCAAGGCTATGGAGAGGATCATCATGGAGCTCATAAACAAAGACATTGGGGACCTACAGACACTAGATCCTACCCAGTTCAGCTTTGTCAAGGGCAGATCCTGCCTTTTGAACCTGGTTGACTTCTTTGAAACAGTCACCAAAGCCATAGATGAAGGAAAGGTAGTCCACACAGCCTATCTGGACCTTGCAAAGGCATTTGACACAATACCCCACTCAGGCATCATAGATAAGCTATCCAGCTTAAATATAAACCCCTATGTCACAAGATGGGTTGCAAATTGGCTCAAAGACAGAACCCACAGAGTGAGAGTTGCTGGAGCCATGTCAGACTCGAAACCGGTCACAAGTGGCGTCCCACAGGGTTCTGTCTTGGGACCACTCTTGTTCGGTATATACTTTTCTGAGGTACAGGCAAACGTGGGAGGACTATGGCTCACCAAGTTTGCAGACGACTGCAAACTGGGCGCCATAATCAACTCTCCAGCTGACACAAACATCCTTCAAAAAGGTCTCACAGAGACAGATAACTGGTGCCAGCACCACGGTTTAAAGCTAAATGCCAAAAAATGTGCAGTCATACCCTTTGGCAAAAACAATGTGCCCACAAATTACCACATAGGTGGAAACCCATTAAGTACAGAGAAAGTTATTAGGGACCTGGGGACCCAAGTTGATAGCAATCTCTCCTTTGAAAACCACATTGCCAAAGTGGTTAGAAAGACCTTCTACACAACCCACCTCATAACGAAGGGTTTCACATCTAGATCAAGAGAGGTAATCGTGCCCCTTTATTCATCTCTCATCAGGCCCATCATAGAATACAATGCCCCTTTTGGGATGTACCTTACCCGACACCTACAGCAATTAGAAAGACCCCAAAAGTATCTCACCAAGAGGATCAAGGGTCTCAAACAGATGCCATATGCTGCTCAGTTAAAAAAAACTCCAGCTCTACTCAGTTGCATACCGCCTACTTCGAGGCGATCTATGCCTGACATACAAATCTATGTCAAATCCAGAATTAATGGACATGCTCCACCTCAGTAAATCTAAATCCCTTAGAGCCACACACTCGAGGGACTTGAACCTCAGCACAGAAATAAATAGAACTTGCTGGAGGGACAGGTTCATAACCCAGAGGCTCCCTTCACTCTGGAATAGAATTCCAGTTCATGTGAGGCAGAGCACCTCACTGAATCTCTTCAAGAAGAATCTCGATAGGTGGATGGGGGATCATAGGTTTGTCCCAGGGATTACTCCCGTGTCACTATTAGACAGAGGCACAGTAAACTAAACCTTAAAAAGGGCACAGTATACTCAAATCAAGGGGTGGCGTAAGCCATACAGAATCGGTCTAGGCTTATAATTGCCCCAGGGCAGAGAGCCTAGTATGAACCTATGAACCTATAAGATTAGTAATGGAGAAGTTAAAGAAATAGAAACTGAAGTTATGGAGTACCTGTGAAGTGAAGGATTCAGTGTATAAAATCTAACTCAGAAAGCACCACAGCAGGATAGAGCAATATATATCCAAATTAAGGAGAAACTAGTTAAACAGGAACCATTTGGGCAATTGCCATATGAAGATATTTTGGAGGCTTCCACAGAAAACCAGTACAAATGTTCATTTGAAGCTGGACAGCAAGGGAAGGAACAGGAAACTGTGGTAACTCTGACACAGTCAATATTGAGGAGTGATAGGCCAGTGAGTTCCCATATGACAGAGCAATGTATGACACAGGATGAAGTTGAAGATAATGTGCCACAGGAAGGTGCTATAGAACTCTCTATAGAATTCTGGCAGGAAATGGAAAACAAAGAATGTGTTCTTAGTTTAGAAGAAAATAAGCTAAGAGAAGAGCTGCTTCATTTAATAGAGATAGACATATTAAGATCAATGAAAGAAATAGATTGCAAAAGGTTAATAAAACCCAAAAAGTCAGAAGTTTGATAGAACAAATGAACACAGTAATTAGGACTGTCCATAGAGATCTTTGCGATATAACAGAAGTAAACAGGATATATTACTGTGCAACTAAATTAATAACAGATAAAATTCTACCAAAAGAACATAGGGTAGTAAGGGAAAGGAAGGGGAAAATTTGAATACCATCATGGAAGTATCAAATAGAGAAAATTATAAAGCAATTAAGACAAGAAGTGTCACTGTTAGAAGAGTATAGAAGAGGGAACAGATCAACAAAAATACTCAGAAAGATTGTGAATTCACTCCCATGCATTCAGCACATCAGGCAATGAGTGCCTTTCAACACTCATTCTTTCTGTAGCAGGTATGGGTTTTACAAGATCAGGTTGTTAGCCTGAAGCCCAACCCTCCTCAGAGCGTGCCCCACACACTCACACCTAGGGCCAGTTTAGAGTGTCTAAACCACCTACTGCATGTCTTTGGAATGTGGGAGGAAACCAGAGCACCCAGAGGAAACCCACATAAACACAGGGAGGACATGCAAACTCCACACAGAAGGCACCCTAGCTGAGAATTGAACCGGAGAACCTCTTGTTGTGAGGTGACAACACTATCCACAACACTGCACCATCCACTCAGAAAGAAAGGCGTGATAAAAGCAATGCACAGTTTTATAACGGATTAAGATCTATCTTGTACTATTGCAAATAATAAACTAAAAATCTCAATACAAGCAGAAAAAAATTAGAAGTTAGACAGATAAATATAAAGGAAAAGTACAAAATAAGCAATTTATTGATGACCCCAAAAAGTTCTGTAAAGAATTGGGAAACAAGGCAAAAGGAATTGAAAGACTACCCTAAAAAGAAGAAATAGATACATATTGGAGAAATATCTATGAAGATCCTGTAGAACATAGCAAAGATATTAAATGGATAGAAGAAGTAAAAGATAGAATAAGAAGTTCAAAGGTATAGGATATAAAATGGGATGAAGTGATGGCCAGGGAGATTGTGATAAAGTTAAGAAAAGCCTCCAAATGGAAAACCACAGGCCCAGATGCAGTATCTAACTTCTGGGTAAAAGTATTAACATCTTTGCATGAAGATTTAGCCATGAGTAAGAACTATTTATATGCCAACCACAAGCAGACACCAACCTGGCTATCAACAAGAAAAATAATGGTCCTGAGTGAACCTGCAAATTATCCTAAAAATTATAGACAATAACTTGCCTTTCAACGATGTATAAACTATATACCCAAATTGATGCTGACAGAGTTTAGAGTCATATAGAAGAAAATTCAATTATGGCAACAGAACAAAAGGGGGAATAAATGAAAGTCATATAGAAAAAAAGGATCATAATGGAGAACTGTAAAGAACAAAAAAGTATTTTATAGTATTCCACATTCAGAGTACTTAAAAATGTATAAGATACACCCTACACTGATCAATTACATTACAGTGACCATGAAACAGTTGCAAACCACTTTGCAATTAAGCCATGATAAAGGACAATTATTCCAAGGATAAAAATTTAAAGGTGGATATTCCAGGGTGACTTTCTGTCACTGCTGCTATTTTGTCTTGCCCTTAACCTTTTAAGCTGTCTACTTACTAAATTAGGCTATGGCTATAATTTGGCTCATATGAAACAACAAAGTGTAAAGACCTCACATCTTGTCTTTGTCGATGATTTAAAACGGTATAGCTCATCAGATGAGGAACTGAAAGCACTACTGTAAGTAGTCAAAACTTTTTCAGATGATATAGGAATGTCATTTGCTCTTGATAAATGTGCAAAAGCAACCTTTAAAGCAGGAAAACTGCAGCACCAAGAAAACATTAGTTTGGGACAAGAATGTAATATAAAAGAACTTGAGTAAGAGGGAGTGTATAAATATTTGGGGACTGATATAAGATCAACAATAAAACATAAACAAATGTGAATAAAACATAGCAAGGAATATTTTAGAAGGCTTAAATTAATCCTGAAAACAGCGTTGAAATCTATGAACAAAATTTAAGTTATTAACCAATTTGCTCTTCATGTCCTAAGTTACAGTTTTGGAGTGATTGACTGGCCTCAAAATGTGTTGGATAGATTAGACAGGAAAACAAGAAGGATGCTTCATGCTCACCAAATGATTTATAAAAATCACTGCATACCAAGATTATATATTCCCCATTCCAAGGGAGGTATGGAACTCCTTGAAATTGATTACATGCATAGATTTGCAATCATGGGACTTCACACATATCTGCTGACCTCACAAGATCCAAACATAGTGATAGTTTTAAAACATGAGGAGAATGTCTATAATGACTTCCCTGCTTAGTCTAGCAGAAGCATATCAGCATCAAGCAGGAATGAAAATCAAACCAGAAGTAGATAAAAATCAGGCAGCAACTGAATATGCTAAAAAACAAAAGAAAGAATATATGATGAAGGATCAGATGGGAAGGCAAGAAATGTGGAAAATCCATAAATATAGTTGCAAGTTTATAAAAACTTTTGCAACAACCTCATGTTGATCAGCATTGAATGCAGGAATGGTTACAGAGAGACGAATTCAAACCAAAAGATGAAAGGTTAATATTGGTGGCCCAAGGTAGTGGGCTACATACACATTGGTTTACTAAGTCTGTTGAACATGTGGGGGAAACAAATGTAGTTTTTTTTAAAACAGAATTTTAAACAGTCACACACCTTGCTGTTAGCTGTGACAGACTAATGGCAGAAGGATTGTATACTGAAAGGCATAATAATGTGGCATGACTATTGTACTGGGGATTGTGCAAACATTATGGTACTGAAGTGGCTGAAAAACACTGGAAACATGAGCCACAAAGTATCATAGAAAATTATGAAGTTTATATCACTTGGAATCATCCATTACCAACAGTTCAAAAAATAGACGCGAGAAAGCCAGATATAGTGGTCCACGAAAAGAAGACAAAAGTAGCATTGATCATTAAAATCGCCACACCCAGTGACTACAGTGTCTTGCATACAGAGAGACACAAAGCCATAAAATATCAAGATTTGCAGGCAGAAACGAGAGCAATGTGGAAGAAAGACACCCAGATAGTTTCAATAGTAGTAGGAGCAAAGGGCCTTATAAAAAAGAATCTACAATCGTATTAAGATATGTTACAAATACATGTAACTCCATACAAATTGCAGAATGAGTCATTACTGGGCACATTGCAGGTGGTGTGAAGAGCACTTTTGGCTGACATCAAAGACTGAAACAATACTAATTTCATGAACTTTAGTCATACTTTGACTTCGGAATGGGGTTCATTCCTGCCATGGTATTAGAAACCCAAAAGATTTGGAGAAATTAAAAAAAAATAAGAGTTTATACAGTGAACAATTATGTCTACAGTCTTGAGATTTCTTATGCATCTATTTGTGTTCCTTTTGATTCTGAAATGGTCATTTAGATGAATTGCTGGCAGGGTGATTGACTATATTAACACATCAAACAGCAGCCAGTATTTATAAAATCATATCATGCAGTCATATTCATGGATGTGCATCGTACAAGAATATGCATTTCAATAGTTTCATATGCAAATTTAATACATAACTACATGTTCTGGAATTATAAAGATTCACAAAGTAATTACTGCATAATCTATAGACAACACTCAAGCAATAATGTCAACTACTCAAAATACTGTATTTGGCATGATATTGGAGGAAATGTTATTTAGAAATGAATATGGTGTATGTTTAAGAACATATGAATTACTTGGGTTTTGAGGTTTATAGGTATGTACTAGCCTAACAACCACTGGGTCTAGTTATTATTAAATATTAATATCACTAGTTAATAACACATCTTATTTTATTATCACTTTTTGAGAGCAAGCTGTATCTTAGTATCACTTTGTGTCAGCAAGAAGTTATAATTTGAAAATGGAGTCCTTATGTTGTTTTCATACATGTTTTTGGGATTGCATGTTTAGTACAGTATGTAACTGTTTGCTGCTTATATAGAGTTGCAGTATATACTCGTTTCATTGTGTGATGATTGGGACATTTCTGTACCAATGGGTGGATCATTTGCTTATTAACTAGCAGATATTTACCCCACCCCCACAGAGTTGTAAGTGTGTAGTAGTGCTGCTAACATCTGAACAACTACGTTAAAATACAAACTACAGTGATATATACTGGCATCCTTACATGTATCATAGGTATCACTGTCCATCTTTTGTTTTACGATTCTTCAGCACTGTGACCTTTTTGATTAACAATTTCTTGATTTCAGGTCTTTACTTAGCTCAGCCTCATTCCTTCAAGCAGCTCAGTTCTCAGGGAACCAAGAAAAATTTAATATGCACAGCACTGTACTAAATCAGCACTGTAATCCCTTCCCAGAGCAAGCTCTCCACAAGAAACCTTAGTATCTTTGTATCCAGACTTATGTGTTAAATGTGGATACTGCTATGATATTCTCACCCATTTTTTTTGTCATGCCAAGATGTCAGATTCAAAGACTGAGATATTCCATTTATGGTATAGTTAAGCAATAATCCATGATTGTGTGTGGGTAATGCAGGATTTACCCATAGCTGGCATAGTTTGATCATGAAGATGAAACCCGGTTGTTTAAAGAAACAACTGTAGTTAAATTTTGCTTTACCCACATACAGGAGTGGATTATTGCTATTATACAAGAAATTATTTAAGAAAAAATCATAACTTTTCTAAATAATGTCATTGCATTAAAAGTTTTAAATGCTCTTCTGTTTCTGGTAGTCTGGCATACTTATTTGATGTACTGCCCGTGCTCTGCATGAAACAGCTACACAGAATGTTGTTGCCTCTGCCTCTCCTTGCTAATCACTGAGGACTAAAGTCATTAAGTGAGTTGCCATGGAACAGATTCTAGAGTTCTCAGCACAGAAAGCTGAGTTTTTTTTATATATACACACAGGCATATATCTATAGTTTTATATATATACACATATATATATATATATATATATATATATATATATATATATATATATATATATATATATATATATATATATATATATATATATATATATATATATATATAACACACACACACACACACACACACACACACACACACATATATATATATATATATATATATATATATATATATTATATATAATAAACAAACTAAACTTAAGATAAATTTCACTAAGAATGAACTTTGACCAAAAAACATTAAAAATGAAAATTAAAAAAAAACGCCAGCAAATCTTTGTATATTTTAGCTTTCATCTGTTTGTTGTCTTCAGGTTTTTCAGGTTTTCGCCACAGCGAACTCCAGTCCGCTAATGATTGGCAGTAGATTTTTTTTTAACACTGAGGTGCCAGCTTGACACACCTGACCTTTAACGAAACAACGCTCATTTTATGCGCGCATGTCTTTGAATGCTACCCAACTATGGGAGAACAGATAACAATGCTACCGCTAAATACCGTGGCATTTGAAACAAAATGCTTTAATAAAATAATAGTTGCAATTGTTTTTCTCTTTTCTTAATTCTGAATTTTTTGGGTGCCAAGTATTCGTTCTTAGTTAATATATACATATATATATATATATATATATATATATATATATATATATATATTTTTTTTTTTTATTATTTTTATAACTTGATCCATGTGTCTGCCCCACAGATCAGGGTACAAGGTTGGCATTACACTGCATATTCCAATAGGAAGACCATCTGGCCAATGACAGGACATCTTTATACTGGTATATCATCAATTTAGAACAGGAGTACTCATTTTTGAATAGGAATGATCCATTATTGTATAATGCTTTATAAAACTTATGACTTCTGAAAAGCCTGATAAAAATGACTTCTGTAGTTTTAATATAGTAGTTCATAAATTAAGCCATAAGTAAAGGGACCACAACATCCTCTTTTATTTTCATTTTTTATTTATTTATTTTTATTTATATTTATTTATTTATTTATTTATTATGTTGGCATTATTTCTGTCTGCTGGGAAGTGGAGATTGAAGAACAATAATTTTTCACATGCAGAAAGTTCTTTCTCTTGGGCTTGGTTTCCAATGCTTCTTTGTTTTTTTTTTTTTTTTTTTTTATTAAACATTAAAATAAAAAAAAAGCCAGGGAAAGAAACAGGAAATAACATGGAACATAAACTAGGAAGAAACACGTAGCAAGAAAAGGTAGATGTAGATAACTGCTGATCTCTCTGCATGACTGAATACGGCTTTTGCTACACCCGTTTGTTTCCTCTGATCAAACATCAAAAACCTATTGTCCCAAAGTAGAATCTAGTAAAGGATTAATTCTCTGCCATAAACTTGCCATCTTAGGTGGAGCTGTCCTCCTCCCCTTATTGATTGTTAACTCCAGCTAATAAAACCTTTACAGTAAAACCTCCACTCTTTGTCTCCTGAATGCTTCACACATTTCAATTTTGTAGTGGTGCCCTATACAGGCACTTAATAAAAATGATAAAATACCCTTCAAAAGAAAAAATCACTCAGATAGCTGCTGCTCGCCCACAAACGTCTTTAATAACCCACACCTTATTAAAGAAGTTTGTGGGCGAGCAGCAGCTATCTGAGCGCTTTTTTTTTCTTTTGAATTGTGACTGTTTGGCACTTGGTCCATGGTTGTTGCTTTATTTTGATAAAATACCCTTACTTCTGAAACATTGATCTGGTCTGGTAGCGGAGGGCCCCAAAAGTTATTTAAAATTACTTAGGCTTGACTACATCTTGGAAAATCTCTCCACCTCCAGTCAAAAGGCAACTGATCTAAGAAAGGAGATATATTTTACAGTTCCCTGTTTCAATAACTGTACTGCCAAAACTATTCTGGAAAAAATTGAAAACATGCTATAGAAAGAATGAAAAATCAATCATCTTTCTTGCAAACAAACACATAGCTTGGGAGGAAGTAAAAATGATCTTTATCCAAAGGGTGAATGCCACCTCACTCTATGCTGTCATCTTCTGCCAGTAGGAACCAGCTTCCTTATGTTCTACTACATTCTTGACAACAATCAATCTTTAAGGTCCTTTGCACTAATTTCTGCTTCCAAATGTCAGATACAGGTACTTGCTAAGAGCCAAGTTGGATCCCTAGTGAAGCAAACATAGATCATGTATTCTGAATAACTACATGATCTCTCTATGCTCAAACTCAAATCTGGCTTCTTGGAAAGACAAGACTTTGCTCTTCTTTAGAAACTACACTGTATGTTTGCAATCCATGAGTGGTCCACTCTTGAGGTCTGTCATTTCCTATTACCTTATTACTTGTGACTGAGCATGACTATGCATGATTAATTCATGTCTGGACTGCTCTTCCTGCCCAACATCACCACCATACCTAAATCATGAACATTTTCTACTTCCCATGGAATTTCATACCTTGCAAAATTAGCAAATAAATGTAGAGCTTAGTTGCAAAACTGTCAAAGGCAATTTCATTAAATGGGATAATGCCTTTTCCTTTGCTCAGAGTCATGACTTAGAAATCCAGTTTTATGGCCATTTAAACCTTGCCAGTATGCTCCCTCAAAGACTGTACCTGCTTTCTCCAAAAGCGCCACAGCAGTCAACTCCAGAGAAAATTTGTGGCTACCCATCCAGTTATATAGTCTATGTTTAAAGGAAAATAGTCAGTTACATTGATTAACATGCAAGAGAATTTTGTTCCAGGAGTTTGAGATGCACTGGATTGTAACCTTGATCCTCTACCATATTTTATTTTTCCTCGATGAAGATTTAGATCCGTGATTATGATAGTGCTGTCACTTTTAGTTTGCCAGAAAAACACAAATTTGAAGGGCAACGGACCAAACATATAGGGCAAAAGTCTGGACATTGTGCCACAATCTGGACATTTGAGTGGTATGAGCGTGATTATGATATCTTGCCACAGCATGAGTCATTCTCATTTCAGTTAATGATACTACATGTAACAAGTTTACCAACAGCATGCATCATGATATCTTGCTGTATGACATTCGCGGCAATGATAACTTTCTTAAAAAGGTTTCCCATTCCAGCAGCCTTTACATTTGTAGGATATATTCTTAGCACGCAACTGTACCCTAGGTACCTGTATCAAACTTTATGGCCACGATATTAGACAGTTATAGACCTGCATAAACAAGTTCTCAAAAGTACAGATATGATGGGCAAGTTTAATTCCTTTTCCTATACCACAAGCTATTAAAACATCAGTCTGTACTTCCACACTATAGACAATACAGTGGTATGATGGTCTAGCATGACTTTTTATTAAATAAGAAACTGCCATTTGGTCTGTTCCCTAGTTTAGTGAAAATTTTATTACATGCCCATTTTTCAGAATAAAAGAAACCTTCCCCTACTTTTATCTTTAAAGCCTCTGTTAACCACTGCATAGGCCTCATAGCCCATGATTCCATGAAATTCTGCCCTTAGTCTTCTTGTCAAAAAATGAGGTGAAGTAAAATGAAAAATGTCACATCTTTATTTGCTTTTTTTCCTTGTTGTGGATGAATCATTAAACCTTTTTCTTTCTAGATTAGGTAAATAAAATGCAAAAACATACTCCCTGTGAAATTATTTATTTGCTGCATTGCTATGTCTAAGTATTCTGCATGTATTATAAACTTGATTTATGTTTAGATTATTATTTATTTATATATTTACTTTTGTTGGCCAGGGTAGTCTCACTAGGCATGGCTTATTTTCAGGTGAGATGTGAAGTAGTATTCATACTGTGAAGATTCAGTAAAGCCTACATGATACTTTTGACTGTGTGCATGTCACGTTGCAATGTGCACATGGATGCAAAAATTTTAGATTCAGTAAACACCATGTAGCGGCACTCACTCACTTACAAACACAGAAACTGCAGTGGCATGCAAATTACAACATAAGTAGCTGAACTGTCTGCTAATGAAGGAAATCAACACAGTGAAGTGATTCAACAAGCGGTAAAGTAACCATGTAGACTCCGTGCTTGTGTTGGCCATGTATTTGAAAGTTTTTTGAAAACAGCCACACAAAGGAGTCTACATGGAAACAAGAGCAAGTAAATGTCCATACATTTGTACAGACCAGACCCTAACATGTAACCTCACACACATTATGACATTCTCAGACATGTTGGATGCTAGAAAATTATATTAACAATAGCCACAATTCCTTATTAGGTGTCATGGCATAATGAAGCTTTGCACCCCCACCCCCCCAAATGAACAATAGACTCGTAAGTAATGTAGAGAGCTAAAAGTGTAAACCCCAGGAAACATAGAATCCAAAACCTGCATTCCTCTGTGCAGATATATATACCAGAGTAATACCCTACCTTGACTGTACAACATTGGGCTCTCCTTCAGTTTTCCTGCCTACATGGTTACCAACCATGTAGATTCAGGGCTGTCATCACAGTAAAGATGCAAATGAGGTTAAAACTCTTTAGAATGACTGAATCCCAAAAACTTGTAACCATGTAGGGATGGTCACATTGTGTAGGCATTTCCAAAGTGTTCGTGTTGAATGCTTGGCAACAGTGAATGTTACAATCAGGGTGATGTGTCAGGTTATACTTACACAGGCGCACATGTAGGTCAGTGAAGTGTAAAGTGTAAGCAGTGCACAATTCACAAATTCTGTGTTATCATCTTTATTGTTTGTTAAAATGTATCGTATCTGTCTGCATTAAGTTAACATTTTTTAAAATCTGAATCCTTGTTTGCACAATGCGATACTTAGCACAACCACAGGAAACACAGCAATGAATAGCAGGTTTCTCAGTGCTTGGCATAGAGCTATTCCTGTGGCAGCATGTGTATATGTAGGGCTAGAGTATAGAAGGTCCTGGGTTCTACTTCAGGGTCTGCAACCTTTCCTGTACTTTGTGAGCTGCATGTTTGCACAATACTACAGGCATGGACAAAAGTAATAAGTTCCTTTGTGCTCATCTTTTTCAGTGTGAGCAGTGGCGTGTAAGTGTACACCATGCACTAATGGGCATTAATGGACTTTATATATTCAGTAAAGTAACAGATGTTTTCATAGCTGCTTATTACAGCATAAGCAGGTGATTTTCAGTAGAGTGGAACTATTTGACAAGCTATAAACATCCATGTAGCCTACATTCTGTTTTTCCTGCATACTTCCACACCATGGGAGTAGACACAAGGAAATTCTAGGCTTGAAATAAAATTGTCTTAACTGCTGCTTTTGCAAGGTAAGTCCTGCACCTATAATGTATTCTGTAATAATATTATGGCATACCCTTGTATATCATAATGAAGTAACTGAATGTTCATAAAGTAATGAAGTAAATGCTTGAGCCCACCCAGTTTGACTTTGTCAAGGGGAGATCATGCATGTTAAACTTGGTGGACTTCTTCAAGACAGTCACCAAAGCTCTAGACGAGGACAAATCTGTGCATATTGCCTGCCTAGACTTAGCCAAGGCCTTTGACACAATCCCCCACTCAGGCATCATTGATAAACTCACCCAGCTGGGTATCAGCCCATATATTGTCAGGTGGGTCACAAACTGGCTCACTGATAGAACTCTTTAAATCAAAATAGGAGACTCCACCTCCTCCTGCAGACCCATAACCAGTGTACAGGGATCAGTTGTGGGACCACTACTGTTTGGAATCTACTTCTCCAAAGTACAGGCTAAAACTAAAGGACTGTGACTGACAGCATTTGATGATGACTACAAACTGGGAGCAATCACTGAAACCCTTAGTAATGTCAGCATCCTGCAAGAAGGTCTTATGCAAACTAATGGCTGGTGCCAAAGTCATGGTCTTAAACTTAATGCAATAAAAAATGTGTTGTCTTCCCCTTCAGCAAGGGTGATGTTACTGCACACTACCACATCAATAACAATACCCCAAGACCACAGTCAGTGGTAAGAGATCTGGGCACACAGGTTTACAACAACCTTAACTTCGATCACCATGTCTCCACAGTGGTAAGAAGGGTATTGTATACTGCTCATCTCATAAGTAAGGGCATTGCCTCCAGATAAAAAGAGGTTATAACCCAACCCCTCAGTAGTCTTCTCTCATCAGGCCAATAATAGAGTACAACCCCCCATTTGGTATGTTCCTTTCCAAACACCTGCAGCAATTGGAAAGACCACAAAGGTTCCTTATAAAGAAAATTCATCATCCTTAAGATCTGTCTGATGTGGACAGACTGAAATCATTGCCACTTTACTCTGTGTCATATAGACTGCTCAGAGGCAACATATGCCTTGCATATAGAGCAATCTCTGACCCGGCTTTAATGGAAATGCTGTACATTTGCAAGTCAAATGGCACACTGGTCACTCACTGAAATGACATTAACCTGGGATGTGACATTAACAGAACTTGCTGGAGGTACGATTTGTCTCACAGAGGTTACCCCACCTTTGGAACACGGTTTCCTATTCATGTTAAACAAAACCCCTTGTTAGCCCTATTTAAGTGTAATTTGGATGATTGGATGGGTAACCAGAAATTCACCGCAGGGGTTCTACCTGTGTCCCTCTTGGAGAGGGGCAGTAGGTGCTGCTTTTAGTGTCTGCTTGAACCACTTGCGAACACTGGTTGAACTTGGCTATATTTGTAAGGGTCCTGATATAGGGCTGTTAGCCTAGTAACCTCCTTTGATCCTATGATCCTAAGAAATAATGTTGGATTTGTACAGAAAGTACCTTAACATGTAACAGCAGACACTTATTTTATTTATATATTTCCATTACTAAGGATTTATTTCTTATTGCTCTCATTTATAATTTCATTTTTTGTGTGATGTGCCATATAGCACAAGTAGCACAAGTGGGTAATGACTGTGTTTATTGGGTTTGTGTAAAGCATGGCATACCATCTATGAGCAGACAGCCAAAAATAGTAATCAGACACATTCAGTTAATGCCCTTGGCCATCCTGATAAACTGGCCTGGAGTACAGATGGTACTGGATTCAAGTAAAGAGTGGGCTTCCTATGTTTTACTGTTGTGACATTGCAGTTTACAGCAATGAAGTGAAATACTGACAACTTTTTCCTCAGCATTCTTGTGGGTAGCACTGCCATACAAATGATTCTGAATTCAAATACACAATATGCAATAAAGTATTATTTTTACTGACATTAACAATGCTTCTCATGTTTGTGCACTGCTTACCAAAATGCAAACAGGCATAACTCACATGCATGTACACTTTGTTAATTATCAAGTGAATCTGCTGCTTATTGAGCTATGGAAATGTATATATCATGCTTTCTTATTGGTGTTTATTGGCTATTTTCTTTGTATGACATAAAACTACATATGGAAACATTACAAATTCAGGGCACTTTCTAAATGTATCATATATTCACAATACATACATGTGCTGCCCCCCCAACCTGTTTCCCCCACATGACCTGCTGATGTCATCTACCATACGTTAACCTGCAGCCACATAAAAGTCTGACTTGTGTTGTGGTGCATGCATAAAATATTGAGTTCTGTAGTCTGTATACTTACATAGACAGGGGCAATGTTCTCACTACAGTCAACTGTGTGTGTGTGTGTGTGTGTGTGTGTGTGTGTGTGTGTGTGTGTGTGTGAGAGAGAGAGTGTGTGTGTGTGTGTGTGTGTGTGTGTGTGTGTGTGTGTGTGTGTGTGTGTGTGTGTGTGTGTGCATGTGCACATGTGTGTGTATGTATAGCCAGAAGAGCAAGTGTGCATCTGGCATTTACTGCCCCAATCCCATAAATTAACAGTATTTTGATACTGGCTTGCATAAAGTGCTGAGTTCTGTAGTCTGTGTGGTTAAATAGGTAGGGGTTCTGTTCTCATTGCAGTCAACTGTGTGTGTATGTGCATCTAGCTAAAAGAGCAAGTGTGTATCCTGCAATTACCACCCCAATCCCATATATTGACAGTATATTAATACTTGCACCTGCCTACACATCCATTTCAGCAGGCATCCCACCTTCTCCTCTCTAACATGCACTGCTGATGACATCCACTATAAGTTGACCTACAGCCATATGAAACTCAGATTTGTGCTGTGGTGCTTGCATAAACTACTGTGTTCTATAGTCTGTGTACTTCGATATGTAAGAATTCTGTTTTCACTGCCATTAACTGGGTGTGTGTTTATCTCAACTCAGCAGAATAGACATGCTATCCTACAGTTACTTCTTCAATGGCATTGCTTACCAGTATTTTGATACTTGAACAAACCTACACATCCATTTCAAGCAGGCCTCCCAACCTCTTGTCTCACACATGGCCTGCTGATGTCATCTACTATAAGTTGTCCTGCAGACATATAAAAGTCAGACTTGTGCCATGGTGCTTGCATAGAGAACTGTGTTTTGTAGTCTGTGTACTTAGATATGTGGCAGTTCTACTCTCACTGCAGTCAAGTGTGTGTGTGTGTGTGTGTGTGTGTGTGTGTGTGTGTGTGTGTGTGTGTGTGTGTGTGTGTGTGTGTGTGTGTGTGTGTGTGTGTGTGAGCTGTTACTTGACATTACAGCAATTCTTTTTTACACCAACATGTGGGACACTTTTATCACCATATGCTCAACAGACAATGCTGATGTACCACTATATGCTCAACAGGAAATGCTGATGTACCACTACATGCTCAACAGACAATGCAGATATAATCAGCTATATCAGATTATTGCATATACAACTATCCCACCAGGACAGGATCGACAATGGCCTGGAGCCCAGGCAGACATCATGTTAGATTCTTAGGAGGTTACTAGGCTATTGAACATAGGGCCTTTATAAGCCTAGCCATGTAATACAATTGTCCCCTTATTGACTTACTTGTATGGTCTATATTTGCACTGCAAGTATATGATCAGCACTGACTATCTTTAATCCAAGAGGGACATGTGTGACACACCGGGGGTAAATTTATGGTCTCTCATCCAGTTCTGTAAATTATGCTTAATTAGAGTTATTGAGGAACTCTGTTTTATCTAAATTATTTGTTTTGTTTTCAAGAGGAGTGGCAATCTCTGAGAGACATATCTGCCTCTCCAGCATGTCCTGTTAATGTCGCAGGCTAGGTTAAGATCGCTAGACCAAGTGAATCTTGTCCCATGTCTTGTGGATGTGCATCATTTCAATTAGGACAGGGTCTGAGACTGCACTGCAGGCCAGGAACAATTTGTCTCTCAGCAGCCTATAAGATACAGAGTACAGTGACAGGCCTTCATTCTGTCCATGCAGGTCATGTGTTACAGATCCTGAATTATTTGGGGAGAAACCTCTGAGGTCTCTCAAGCTGCTGCAGATGTCTGGTGAGGTATGCACAGAAGGTAGATTTGTACTCTATTAGTGGTCTGATGAGGGGTGATTACAAAGGAGTTATACCATCTTTAGCTCTGGATGTGATGCCCTTACATATGAGATGTGTGATACAGAAGGCCTTCCTTACTACTGTGGACACATGGTGATTGAAGTTAATGTTGCTGTCAACCTGTGTTCCCAATTCTGTCACCACAAGATTTTGGCTAAGGGGGTACTGTTAATATTGTAATGTGCAGGGACCTCCCCTTGCTGAAAGGGATGATAATGCATTATTTTGCATTTACTTTTGTCTGTGGCTTTGGCACCAATCTTTTGTCTGTGTAAGGTTTTTTTGTAATATGTCAACATCATTGGAGGACTAAATGATTGCACCCACTTTGTAGTCATTGGCGAACATGGTAAGCCACAGACTATCTATTTTCACCTGGAAATCTAAGAAATACATTCAAAACAGTAGGGAGATCAGCACAAATCTTTCTGGTACACCACTGGTAACTGGTCTGCTGCTAGAGGTGGAATCTCTAACGTTGACTGTATGTATTCTGTCAGTGATCCAGTTGACTACCCATCTAGTAACATTTATTATTTATTTATTTATTATACATTTGTTGACCAGGATTGTCCGACTGAGCTGAAGAGCCCCTTTTCAGCAGAGGTCCGGGGAGAAAAGCTCCAACATATTAAACAAGTTTCATTATAAATTAGCATTGAACAGCAATGTTGCAGGATTATTACAAGGCATTAAGTAGCAAAACAATGTTATACAGTGTCAATAATCAGGAATATAGCAAAACTATTTCAAGATGTATAAAAAGAAATATGTCATTAAGATGAATATAGTTTTTGGGGTAAGTAGTTATAAAAACCCAGTTTTATCATAATGTAGTTGCATGAAGGCAAGGCAATTTGTTTGTTTCTTTTGGCTTTTCCCGGTTAGGGATCGCCACAGCAGAACTCTGGTCCGCTAATGATTGGCAGTAGATTTTGATGTGCTGGCTTGCCGGGCCTAATGCACAACCTTCAACGAAGGAATGCCCATTCACGCATGTTGCCACACAGAAGATGCTCTAACTGAGAATCGAACGGGCAAAGTCTAACTGTGAGGCGACAATGCTACCGCAGCACCACCACCACAGCCATGAAGGCAAGACAATTACAATAGTTAATTACAAGCTGTGGGAGTTTATCAATGATACCTGAGTGGGGGATTGTGTCAAAAGCATTGGCTAAGTCAAGATAGGCTGTATGTAGTATTTGGCCTTCATCCAGGGTTTGGTGACATTCTTGAAGAATTCCACCAGGTTTTAATAAGTATGATCTACCCTTAACAAAGCCAAATTGTGTCAGAACAAGACTTTGAAGGTCATTTAAGTCTTTGTTGATAAGATCTATGATTATTCTCTCCATGGCCTGGTAGATATGGCTGGTTAGGCTTAGGGTTCTATAGTTCCCAGGGTCGGTTGACGGACCTGTTTTGTGAAAGGGAATTCCTGTTACTGTATTTTACTCTGCTGGTACAAAGCCATTACTTATACTGTGGTTGAAGAGAGTGGCAACTGGCTCCACTAAGTCCTGTTTCAGACCATTTAGTAGGCAGCCTGCGATGTTATCCAGTCCCATAGAGGCTGTGTTTTTGGCCATGGGGAGTGCAGTTATGAACTGCTTTTTGGAGATACTAGGTAGAGGACTAGTGACAGGTTTACTTTGGGGTATGTCTGGTGGGAACAGCAGGTTGAAATTTGACTCAAACTGTCTGGTAGCAGGTTGGTGATGTCATCAGGGTCAGTATGACTGATAATGTCTACTACTAGTTCGGAACAAAACTGGCCCTTCACCTTTAAATTTCTGATCTAGCTAAAGAATGCCTCCTGATTATCTTTAGCTGGGGATGCTAGTTTAGGTTTGTATGTGGGTTGAAGGACTTTAGAAGATAGCAAATTTGCTTGCTCAAGTTGTGGAGGGTGTCCTTCCACTGCTGAGGCAGTTCCATCTTATTCTTAGACATTACTTTCTTGCACTTGCTGTATAACCTATTTACGCTTGATGCTCACCAGGGTGGCTTGTTTTCTGCAAGGACCTTGTTTTGATCCATTCACGTACAGGTGACTCTATACATTTATTTAGGTGTTTATACAGGCCATTTGTGCATACATCTTTATTGCAGGCATTGTTGATAATATTAGCATGGGGTTTGCAACAATTTATGGCACTGGCTAGGAGGCTATAGTTTGCTTTGGAGAAATGTTTCATCCTTTCTGCTCTTGAGGGGGTGTCAGGTATGATCGTGAATTTGAACAAGACTGAATTCTGACCTGAACTGATTTGGGGGGGAGGCAACACACAAGGATTAGTGCAGAGACCACCTACATCAGTGAGTACTAAGTCTAGGAAATTCTAGCTCCTTCTGTGGGTGAATACTCTCTGTTACAGATGTCTGTATTAGCAATGTCCAGGAACCTTAGGGTGAGCATGTTTATGCTCATATATGACTCCAGATTGATGGAATGATAGTTGAAGTCACACATGACCAAGGTATTTGGCTGTATAGTGAGTAGCTCAAGTAGGTCCAAGTAGGCAGAGTGGTACTCATGGTTCATGATGGGGGACTTCTAGGTAACAGTGATATAGAAGGGGGTTTTACCTGCAGTTAGTTGGACTTGGAGTAGTGCTATGGAGTCATACTTTTTGACGAGTCTTGAGGTACATTTTTCTTTAATGAAGATGTATATACCTCTGTCTTTGGTTCCTTCATGATCGCTTTGATGTCTGGGTGTGTAGAAGACACTGTAGCTTTGCAAGACCAGGAGGCTGTCTGTGGCCTTAAATCATGTCTGTGTGACTTTACAGACATGGGCATCATCCAAGGTAAGGAGTGCTTCCAGTGAGTGCAGTTTCTGATTTACAATCCTTGCATTAAGCAGCATAACTTTCAGTTTGTCTGTATTAGATTCTTTTATGTTGGGAATTTAATTGTTCTGACAGTGCCTAAAAAGGCCACTATGGGAAAGGCAAGTACCTTTGCCAGTAACCAAAAGCCAAGAGCTGAACGGTGAAAACTATCTCTGGCAAAGCAGAGTGGTCTGTTGACCATATATTCCAAGGCTGACAGATACTGGATCCCCTATAAAATACAGAGTACAGTGACAGGCCTTCATTCTGTCCATGCAGGTCATGTGCTACAGATCCTGAATTGTTTTGGGGAGAAACCTCTGAGGTCTGTCCAGCTGCTGCAGGTGTCTGGTGAGGTACATACAGAAGGGAGAGTTGTACTCTATTGGTGATCTGAAGAGGGATGATTACAGAGGAGTTATAACAGAAGTTAAGCCAATTGTTGAAGTTAATCATGTTTTGTTTATACTGAGGCATCATCCTGTGTGAATGTGTAATACTGTTTAGGGCTAGGGACATATCTTCATGGGGCAGATAATCTGAGACCTCAGTCATGTCTCCCATCATATCATACAATGAGGAATGTCTCCAGTTATTCACTGCTGCATGAACTATGACAGAGTCATAATGGTACTTGTTGTTGAGAGACTTGAGTGCATGCATGATCTGACAGAACCTGGCACCTGACAGGCAGCTGACTGTGACCTTCTCCTTGTACAGCCTGGTGAGGGGGACATATGTGTGTCTCAGTAAGGAGACACTTATGAGCAAGATATTTGGCTTTGAGGAGTTTTGCCTGAGGGGCTTATTGGCTGAGGCACTGTTGTGTGTATTATTATGTATAGTGGATTCTGTTAGGTCTGCAGTGTGTGCAGTAGGTTTGTGCTTGGGAGGTCTCTGATCTTTAGCTAGTTTTCTAGTGAGTACCTCTGCATATGTGGGTTTATGCGCTGTGAGCTTGTTATGTGCAAGAGGTGAATTGTGTGTGCTGACAACATATTTGATATCTGGTTTATTATTATGTGAGAGAAATGATTCCAAATTCATAGTATAGATACAGATCTCACATGTTGTATTAGTTTGTTTTAGCAATAATTGGCTGTCAGTATACATGAGGCAATTGTTAACGTTGCCTCAGAATGCCCATGTAAATCAGGCTGTCTGGAGAAATGGTGGGGAAACTCTCCATCCCATATGGAAGGTATGTACTGTAGTAACTAGTGGGGAGTGGGCTAGATGGACCAGGTTTTGGTCTAAGACTAACAAAATGTGTTTTTTCTATGGAGGGCAAGGGGTAGAAAAGTGTGGCAATGTTTCATTATATACAACTGAGTTGCTTGCAGGCCAGCAGTGCAAGCTCTGAGCAGCCCCAGTAAACTGAGTGCAAACCTAGCCAGACAACACTGGAATGCAAGTGAAGTTAAATGATTTAAAAAAAGTAAGCTAAGGGAAAGACCAAGAGTGAACCTTATTCCAGCAATCCCCTACTCAGATGGGTTCTTGGCTGCACAGTTTGGCCACAAGGGTGCAGGGAAGTCTTCTTAATGTAAAAGGGCTGGGTTCAGTGCTCAAATTATACCAGTCTAGATTCTGCAAGCCTGAATCGAGTCTATGCTATAAAATGCAGAAGTACTAGAAATTCAAAGTGCAGAAAATTGCAATCACAACAGAAGAAAAAACAATTTAAATAAGGCAGCAATTTAGTAGAATACTCCAAAAAGAGTGTAGACAAGAATCATTCCTAATGTGAAATAAGTGGTCTGGAACCCAAGTACTTAAACCAGAACTAAGACACTTTCAGAATAACAGACACAATAAGCCTTCAACCAGCAATTCCCAGTTTAGAAAGATGTAGGCTATCTTCTACTGCCACAAGAGTCTACACCACAAACCTTCCTAATGTAAAATAACTGGTTTGGAGGCTAAGTGCTTAAACCATAACAAAGGCACTTAGAACAAGAGGCACAATAAGCATTCAACCAGCAATTCCCAGCTCAAAAGGACAGATAATACCGTCTCCTTCCACAAGAGTGTAGACTACAAACCTTCTTAATGTAAGACAACTGGCCTGAAGCCCAAATGCTTAAACCAAAAGTAATAGGCTTAGAATAACAGTTATAATTTAATATGATACCAGGCAGATATCAGTGACATGTCTTTTAATCTACCCACATAAATCATGTCATGATCAGTAGGCCCTGTGTTATCTTGATGAGAAAGCCCTGTGGCCTGTCCAGCTGCTGCATGTGTCTGGTGAGGTTCATATAAAAGACAGCAGTATACCGTATTACTGTTCTGATGAGTTTGACTACAGTGTCCTCATACAAACCTGCGGTCTGAATGCAATGGTGTGTCTTATGATGTGCACCATACATATGTACTGGAAAAAATTAAAGAGAAAAGTTATGAAGTAATGACACACATTGCAGTTCCTGACTTCACAACCCTTACAAGAAAATACACTACAAAGTACTAACATGAGGATGCTATCCACTGTATAATTTGGCAAGGCAAATATAACTGACAGGAACAATTATCAGTTGAACTACACAAATGCAGACATACTAGGCACTAATGTAGCTATGCACAAAACTTTTGTGTCCTTGAATCCAAAGGAGAGAAAACAGGGATATGGTACAGTTATCATCACTTGCACAGGGTCCTGGGAGGGGCATGAGGCCTAGACTGACACAAAAAGTTGGTGAGTGTGCGTGAGGGAGAAAGGGAAGCAGGCAGGCTGTGTGTGTGTTTGTAGAGGTCCTCTATGTAAAAGTGGTGTGTGAGTCTGCATGAAAACAGCCAAGCTCAGTGCTAGTTCCTCATCTTGGTATGTCAGACAGGTGTGAGCTGTGCATAGTAGAGCTGGCAGTTTATCATTGTCACCCCTGACCATGAGAAATGGCTCTGCCAGGAGTTGCACAGACACATCCACACCCAAGGCCAGATGCAGTGCTGCTACCTGATTGTGACTGATGTCTGCTGGACATGCTCCCTTCATGGGAATGCCCAGGACCATGACACCATGGTCTGCCATGTCTGGGTGTGGGCAACACATTCACTGATGGACCAGCAGATGTACTGCCACTATGGGGGCATGATACGGCACAGCCACATTGGCTGTAAGCAGGTGTTGTGGCTGAACTGCACCTATGAGGACTCCAGTACCCTCCCAGCAGACATTCCATCACAAACACTGCTTGTTCCATGACAGACACCCTTCATTCCAATGTGTCATTTATCCAATCCAGGGAATCGGCAATGTGGTGGAGGTAGTCATGGATGTCAGACTGTGCCACATCCATAACCCTGAATGCTTGTCTGGAGTGCCTTTCTGAACATGCCTGTTTCTCCATGACAGCCCTAAACATATGTGGAGTGACATGGAAAGAGACATCTACAGAAGAAGGGACAGCAGGCCCCCTCTGAGCACCCATATCAACCCCCCTATGTGCCACCTCACTAACACTTTGGTTACAGCCACACTCAGCAGGCAGTAAAGCCAAAGTAGCCACACTTCCCTGCTCAATGTCCTCACCCCCACTTGTCCTATAGCTGTGGGCTCAGTGGAATGGGTAGGCATAGGCCTATTGGCCATGTCCAAAAAAAAGGATGGGGGTAGATGGATGTCAATCTCTGTGTCAGATTCAACCTCTGCACCCCCGACTGTGCCTCAGCTTCTCCAGCATCATCATCAGTGTCTGATGAAACATTGACATCAGGTGGCACAGGGGTCACACGCAGTCTGTCAAGATCACCTGTGATAAAAAGGGAGAAACACAGGCATACATTAATACCTGCATGACTGCCATGCAATATATGCTAAACAACTAACAGTACTGCACTATTACAGACTGTATAGCAATACACAGAACAGACCTAAAATAACACATTATGATATTTCTATAAATTGATCTGCAGTACTGAAATAACTTTATTTCATAGGAGGGTACTAGGCTATTGGCCCTAGGGCCTATATAAATCTAGCCAAAAAGGTACCCTGGCTTTCGCCACCCAAGAAAATTATTTTCCTGTGCTCCTGTCAAGCAGAGCCACAGAAGTGATCTCCGGGGTGAATTTCCTATTTCCCATACAATCATCAAGATTTTTCTTGAAGAGTGCTAATGAGGAGCTCTGTTTGACATAGATAGGTAGTCTGTTCCAGAGTATGGGAAGTCTCTGGGACAGGAATCTATCCCTCCAGCATGTTCTGTTTATTGTGGTGATAAGGTTTAGGTCCCTAGATCGTGTAGCTCGGAGGGATTGAGATTTCTTTAAGTGGAGCATTTCCAGCAGCTCTGGGTTTGGCATAGCTTTGTATGTTAGGCAGAGATCGCCTCTGAGTAGGCGATATACGATGGAGTAAAGCTGGAGGTTTTTTTAGACAGTCTGCGTAGGGCATCTGTTTGAGGCCAGTAATCCTCTTTGTGAGGTATTTCTGTGGCCTTTTCAGTTGTTGTAGATGTCTTGTGAGGTACATATCAAAAGGAGCATTGTACTCTATAATGGGTCTAATGAGTGATGAGTAGAGGGGAACAATGACCTCTTTTTTTCTGGATGAGAAACCTTTCGTGATGAGGTGAGCCACGTAGAAGGATTTCCTGACCACTGTGGCAATGTAATTATCAAAGGAGAGACTACTGCCCACCTGTGTTCCAAGGTCTCTTATCACATTTTTGGCTTTAAGTAGACTACCAGCAATGTGGTAGTTCATGGGTACAGAGTTTTTACCAAAGGGGATGACAATACACTTTTTGGCATTGAGCTTCAGGCCATGGCTTTGACACCAGGCATCTGTCTCAGTGAGGCCCTTTTGTAGTATGTCCATATCGTTAGGAGTTTTGATTATGGCTCCTAGTTTGCAGTCATCTGCAAACTTTGTTAGCCAAAGACCTTCTGTGTTAGCCTGTACTTCAGAGAAGTAGATACCAAACAGGAGAGGACCCAGGACTGAACCCTGTGGTACTCCAATTGTCACTGGTCTGAAGTCAGATTTGGAGTTCGCTACTTTTACAGTGTGGGTTCTGTCCATGAGCCAGTTGGCAACCCATCTTGTGACATAGGGATTTATACCTAGTTTAGTGAGCTTATCTATAATTCCAGAGTGGGGGATGGTGTCAAAAGCCTTGGTGAGATCTAGATAAGCTGTGTGAACCACCTTACCCTCATCTATGGCTTTGGTGACTGCTTCAAAGAAGTCAATCAGGTTTATGAGACATGATCTGCCTTTTACAAATCTGAACTGGATAGGGTCCAAAGTTTGGAGATTACCAATGTCTTTGTTTATGAGTTCCATTATGATACGTTCCATGGCCTTGCAGACCAGGTTCGTGAGGCTAATAGGGCAGTAGTTCCCGGGGTCCGTCATGGCTCCCCCTTTGTGGAGTGGAATAACCATCACAGTACGCCATTCAGTGGGCACAAAGCCTGAGGTGAGGCTATGACTGAACATGGTACTTAGGTAGGGTGCCAGTTCATTCTGTAATTCATGTAGAACACAGCCTGGGATATTTCAGGTCCCTTGGATGCTGTGTTCTTGGCTTTGGAGAGTGTGTTTTTTGCCTGTGCAGTCATGATTACAGGAACTTTGCATTCTTCCGGAATAGAGATGGGCCCTCTAGGCGGTGAGAGGGGGGTAAAGTTAGCACTAAACCTATCTGCCAGGATGTTGGCAATATCAGTTGGTTCTGTATATTTTGTGCCATTGTGCTGTAAGTCAGAGCAGATCTGAGTGTTGCCATTGAGATTCTTGACATAGCTATAGAATGCTTTGTGGTTGTCTTTGGAGTCAGTGGCAATTTTGTTTTTGTAACTAGCTTTGAAGGATTTAATGAGGGAGCTCAGCTTCTTACTGAGGTTGACCAGGGTGTTCCTCCTGTCCTGGGATTTTACTCTTTTTTGCAACAGTTTCTTTCTTCTGTTGTAGAGTTTGTTTATGGCAGAAGACCAGCAGATTGGCTTCCTTTTTTTGGAGTATAGCATCTTGGTTCTGTTATGGATAGCACGATCCATGCACTCGTGTAAGTGCTTATAAAGTGCATTTGTGTAGGATTCAGCAGTCGTAACTCTATTGTCCGTCAGCATGGGTGTCAGGAAGTTTGCCACTTCTGTCTTTGAGAAGTGTGAAGTTGGCTTTAGAGAAGTTTTTTACGGTGGTTTCCCTAACTGGGGGTGAGGGCGGGATGTGGATGTCTAGGGTGATTAGCTTGTGGTTGGATCTGACCAACGAGGAATTGACCTCTGGTGTGGAACACCAGTTGCCCATGTTGGTAATGACCAGGTCTAGGATATTGCTGCCCCTGGTGGGGGTATGAATAATTTGATCCAAGGCATTGGAATTTATGAATTCCAGGAAACGTTGAGCAAAAGAGTTGGTACATGAGTAGTTTTCCCAGTTAATGGTGGGGTAGTTGAAATCACCCATTATTAGGGTGTTAGCTTGCACCCTAATACTTTTAAGTGTATCAAGAAATGAGGAGTGGGAATTCTGGGGCATGGTGGGGGGTCTGTAGCAAGCGACAATTTGGATTGCGGTCTTGCCCAGAGTTAGTTGCACTTGGATAATCTCAGATGCGTTATGCTGTTCAACTAGCCTGGAGGTGTGGATATCCTTAATGAATATGGACACGCCTCCACCTTTAGTGCTTCATTCTGGGTTAGGTGGCCGAAAGGTGTGGTATGAATTATAGCCTGGTAATGCAGGGGTGCTATCTGAAGCTTTGAACAAGGTCTCTGTCACTGCACAGATGTCGATGTTCTCCATTTTAAGAAGTGCCTCGAGTGAGTGCATTTTGAGGTTTAGACTGCTAGCATTGAGTAGCATTACCCTCAGATTTTGCTTGCTTGTACCTGTTACAGTGGTGAATTTGTCATTTGAACCTTACCTAAAAAAGGCACTATATGGGGTGGCAAGAGCCTTAGCCAGTATCCGGAATCCCAAGGGCGACAGGTGCAAGCCATCTCTGGCAAAGCATCATGGTCTGTCGATCATGTCGTCCCAGGCAGACAAATACTGGATCCCCTTAGAATGACACCAGAAGCTTAGCCAATTGTTGAAGTCAATCATTTTGTCCTTGTACTTTGGCATCATTCTGGGTGATGGCAGGATGCTACTCAGGGCCAGGGTCATACCTGCCTGGGCTACAAGATCGGAGAGCTCCTCCATGTCTCTTTTCATGTAGTCCAGGGAGGTATGTCTCCGGTCATTCACACCAACATGGACAATGACAGTGTCATATTTGTACTTGTTGTGGAGTGACCTGAGTGCATGCGTTATGTGGCGGATCCTGGCACCTGACAGGCAGCTGACAGTAACTTTCTCCTTGTTTAGCCTGGTGAGAAGAACATCAGTGTGCCTGACTATAGAGTCACCTATGACTAGAGTGCTGGGTATGTTGTTATGCCTTATGGACTGTGGTTGAGTGGCACACCGAGTTTGTGGGCTGTGTGTCATTTGGGTTGTATTGGGGAGTGGAGTTTGATTGCATTTCTGCTTTGGAGGTTCCTGATGCTTGGGCAGGTTTTTATTGAGAGCCTCCGCAAATGTAGGTGTGTGTGTTTTGTGTTTCTATGTGTGTGTGTTTTGGTGGTGTAGGTTTTGAGGGGTTTTGGCTTACCATCTGCAGGAGGCATACTTTGCTGGATTCCTGATGGTCCTGCAATAAGTTAAGCAAGAGGTAAGACCAACATTATCACATTTAACAGTAAAACAGGAGGTACTACATGTACTCCTCTCTAGCTGCATGAAGTGCAAGTTCAACAAATCATGGCTGACAACTCCAAACTTAGCTTATCACTGTACCAGTCTTCAATGCCCCCCCCCCCAAAACAGACATGTGACACAGAAACAACTTTTATTTCACTTGTTTTACTATACAACAATGTTAAACTGTTCATATAACAAAGCCTACATGGAATCCCTTCCTAGAAATGTGAAAGAGTGGTGTCCACATCAATGGCATGTTGCTGGTCACACTGCTGTGAGTTGTAATATTGTAGAAGATTTGCCAATAATTCCTCATTGTGGGTGAGAGGCATTTCTGCAGCAGGCCCACTCCCGGTACCCCTCTGGTCTCAGGCAACAGCAGCTGCATGTCTCCATGCAGAGGTTATCATTCAGTGGCCCTGTGGTGCACATTCTCATAAGTCCAGCAGTGGTCACCCATGTAATTTATGTTTGCAGTGGTCTGTTGCCATAGTCTCAGCCTCTTTGGCATATCAGGACAACCCTTCTAAGAAGAAACGCCCCATGTTGACAGAGCGCATCAATAATTATTGCATTCTTAGTCTCACCGAAGGGGGTCTGTACTTCAATGACATTTTCAGTCCTAAAAGACAACAGAATGATAATACACATAAGTATCACATAACTACAAAGTAACCAAAAGTAACTTGATAAAAGTATTGAGCTAGGCAGTCAGTAGTATCCACTGGAAAAACATAAAACAGTCTACAGGTGTGAAATACTAACAACAGACAGGATGCAAAACAAGGAGAGTAGCAAGTGCAACATATCCTTGTATGTGCTATAGCAGTAACTCAATTGTGTTCCCCCCAAAAAAAATCAGTCCATTCTAGTTTGTGACATAACAGTAACTTTGTTTTCTCTCCCCACCCAAAAAAGAACAAGCACACGAACCATTTTGCTAATAAAACATCTTTGAAATGCTAAACATGCTTCAAAGGACCTGTCCCTGAAACATTTATACATATGTTTTCATGGCTTGTCAATCATTTGTACATCTGAAATGGCTTGACAAACATGGCCATGCCATCAGTACACTTCTAACTAAAAAATACAGATAATAGTGTAAAAGGCTTTGCTTCATATTATTCATTAATATATTCTAGCATATGCAATATGTAGGTAACAAAATTATAACATACCTGCTGTTCAATACTTCTTCATAAAGATAGCTTTGCAAATATTTTGCTTTTCTAAACATGTAGCAAGTAAGCTCACTATCAATTTGGCTAGCTTCATTTGCCTTTTTATAATGGAGTAGATTATTAATGGATTGCATCTGTCTAGGCTGTGTTTCAGAGATGCTAATTACAGCATAAGCAGCTGAATTGTATGCTAATCAACCAATCTGGTAGAGCTATTCAACAAATTATAAAGCAACCATGTAGACTCCAAGTTGTTTTTTCCTGTGGATTTCAAAAGTAGTGGAGTACAGACACAGAAGGTCTACACAGACAGAATATTAGGAGCAGCTGATGCTTAACTCCATTTGTATGTGCTGCAGGCTGCAGACAATGCTGCTGCTGCCAATAAGCCTAGGCCAAGACAGAGAAGAGGTTTCAGGCCACATAGACATTGTAAAATGCTACAGGGTGGACAGGGACACAATACAAGAACCATGTGGCCTCTGCAGGTCTCAATTCAGGGTCACAGCCTTTACCTCCACATATATTGGCTCCATACTGCTTGCATCACAATCAGCCCTGAACTAACACTGTGGCAACTGTTACATTTCCAAGCTAAGTCCTGAACATGTACTGTATTGTATAATAATATTATGACATGTCCTTGTATTTCATCACTTGTTACAGTAAGCAACTACAAGGCAAGATATTTGTACAGAAGTTAATGTAACATGTGACAGTAGAGAGTTATTTGACGTATATGTATCCATTAGCAAGTAGTATGCCTCAGATCTCAAAGATTCAGACAATGATACCTTCCTAAAGTAATGATGATCACTGCATGCCCTCAGTTTAGCACCATATGTTTGTAATGGGAAAATCATCACAGAGAGAAGTTAGAAAGTAATGAGACACATAGCAGTTTCCGGCCTCACCACTCTCATACGATCAAACAGGCAGGATGCAAAACAATGAGAGTAGCAAGAGCAACTTATCCTTGTTTGTGCTATAACAGTAGCTCAGCCTGGGTCCACCTCCCTCGAAAGAACATTTGACCCTTGCATGTGTCATGACAGGAACCTACCTTTGCTCTCCATTCACAAACCAGCAGTCTGTGGTTCTTTGTGCCATCCAACTTTCCCTTAATTTGATGGCAACTGCATATCATAGTGTTCCCAGTTAATACCTTTACACATTTTAAGGTAAATTATATAGATTGGCTTGCATGCTACATGTCTCTGAGTACTGGTCAGATAACTGATGAATGACCAAGAAACTCAGAAAGGTAGAACACAACTGTATATTTGCAAGGAACAGTCATAAACAGGCTGTGTGATTACAAAGTGCACTACATGCAAATATATAAAATATAATGCATTTATGCCTTGATATCAGTGGACATTCAGTTGCACTTGGTTGTGTGAGGAATTACGTCATGTATTTGCTGCAAAGCTGTTTGTGGGGCAAAGCTGGATAAGTCCCCCCTCCTATTTTCTGACTGTGCATTGCAGTGAAAGTTGGGATCCAGACCTATGTAGTCATATCTCTTGTATACTAACAATTTCTACTGGGTATGTCATAGATTGATTTTTCTGCATTTCAACTAATTCTCCATTTTTTATACATTAAAATTTTTTTGGGGGGGGTGGGGCAACTGCTTGCATGATGCACCACTTAGCACAAACGACTTTGGCTGTGTGATTCTCATTTGCACATAGAGTGGCAGTATACAAACTGGATGAATGGGCCACCCACATAGCAGACAGGACCCAGGCAGCCACAAACATATACTGGATACATTCAGTTAATACTATCGGCCATCATGCAAACACATTTCTTGGCAGTGTGCACCCTTGCGCACTGTGTTTGCATGATGGTAAGTGAGGCACAACACTTTCAAATGTTGCAAAACCAGAATGTGTGCACTCCCAAATATCTGCAACTAGGGGAAACATCATTCTGCATGGATCTTGATCTGTGATAGGCATGGCAGGCATTCCTGGAGAGGTTTTGAGATTCCATGCTCAAAGTGTTTGTTGGATTTCTAGTGAATGAACTTGGACCCAGGCTTTTGTAGAGCGGCTGTTGTAGCTCAGATTACAAGACAGAGGCATGGAACACTATGGCTCAGGCTCTGAAAAGTGCTACCGGTATTCCCTGTGCCAGTGAACAATGTAGAAATCACTACAGAGACCTCCAGATGCCGAAGAGGGATACCCTTGACCATTGGATTGAAGAATATAGGACTGGGGCCACCCCACAGATATGTAAGCATGATTTACAACAACTACTTGTAAGAGTTGAAAGCTGGATATAGTCAGGACTGGTATGCTTAATGGTATTCTGTTCTGTTGTGCTTTTTCCACAGCAGTCACAGACAGAGAACTGAATGTGCAAACCCATGCAGCAAGATTGGCACAGATGTGAAAAGCATGTGGTATGTATGCATTAGAACAGTATTATTTTACCATTAAAAGTAAAGACACCTTTATTGGTTTATTATACTGTTGTATAAAACTGAGCATTCATTTCTCAACTGTAGTAGGCAAGTATGCATGCATTAGTCTGGAATCCAAAACAGCAGCTAACTATTATACAGTAGTCATAAGCTGTGCCTTCAAAATTCACACTGCAGAAATGTACAATACTGTTATGTTTTTATCGATATTGCAATGTAATGTTAGAGCTCTAAAGCAGTGTCACCACTGGCGTGTTGTAAACTGTAATCAGTATAATTGGAACACACTTATGCACAATATATGCACACATCAAGGATTGCTTGCTGCAATCTGTAGTATATTGTGTGCCTGTTAAGGAACTGGGTAGTCTTAACAGTAGACAAGGTATTTGTTAGGAGTTGGTAGTGTTAAAAGCAAAGGTAACAGAATAGAGTCAAAAATTGTATCAATGCTTTGAATGTCACATATGAAATCAGTAATGCTCTCCCTTTTTTCTCTCACCCAACCCTATTCTCATTTTTTTAATTTGTTATTTTTGTTTTTACCATAACACAGCAGGGTAGGCCTGTCCCATGGGATCCTCCTGCTGTCACTCCACCAGTTACAGTACCACTGCCCAGCATATCTGCTGCCTGACCCAGTAGCACCATGTCTGTTGCCCCTGCACTACCTGGCCCTTAAAGTAGTTTTGTCCCACAGGATAGGCCAGTGGTTCCCTCCAGGGGCATAGGTGGTGAGTTTGTCATCTGCCAGGAACTGCCAGGGAAGATGAGTAGGACTATGAGCTGCACTGTGGGTGCACGCCTACACCGGATGGAGTACAGAGCAGACTATATTAAGCTTTTAAATCTTAAAGTTTTAACTCTTACAGTTACTCACCAAAATTGTCACTTACTTATCTGTGGGGTGTCCACTGTATGAAATATCCTAATCCAATGGTCAAGGGTATCCTTCTTCCTCCTCCAGAGGTCATTGAAGTGATGTCTGCATTGCTAACCAGTGTGGGGGATACTTGTAGCACTGGTTAAAGTCCTGGCAATACTATTCCAGGCTTCAGAGTTGTAGTCTGAGCCTGAATAGTCCTTCCGCAGCAACCAGGGCCTATGCTCCTTAACTAGAAGTCCAACAAAAACTTTGGATTCCTGGACACCCCACCTTTGTGCCCAACATTGCACACCCTCACCAGCAACTCCTGATATGCCTGCAGAAGCTCAAGCTCAATGTATAATGAGCATTTCCTGCCAATTGCATTTTATGTGCTGATATTTTCACACATATTGCATGTCTCCTGCTTACTGAGAGTGTGCACATTTTGGTTTTCCAACATTTGGAAATGTTGTGCATCATGTAGCATCATGCAAACATGGTAGGTGAGGGTGTGCACTGCCTGGAACCATGTTTGTGTGATGTTAATCAATGCGCAACAGTGGCAAGCACCACAACGTCAAGACTATTTGGTATACAGGCACTTGTATAAATGTGCTAGTCAAATGTACCATGTCTGCAGTTCTCCTACACTTACAGCTATTACCACAAGAAGGTTGAAAAAACAATTGTGAATGTTGCACTTCATTGCTATAATCTGCCATCTCACAACAGCAAAACAAAATTTGTACACCCTGTACTAGAACATGGGCCATCTGCAATCCACACCTACACTTAATACCTGCTGCCAGGGGAGTAGTGCAGTGGCGGCTGGTGACTTCACATCAAAGGGGGGCTGCAGGACACAGCTGAATGGGCGGGGCCAACAGGAAGGGGTGTGGTCAACTAAAAAGTGGTGGAGCTATGGTGCAATGGGATCAATGCTGGACATGCTTACTTATTTACATGAAATAAATGCTCAGTCAGTATGGCACATGCTGAATACTCTACGCAGCACACATTGTTACACACACACACACACACACACACACACACACACACACACACACACACACACACACACACACACACACACACACACACACAGTCATGAGGCTAATATTATGTCCCTCAACAAGTTACCTTACATTTTGCTACTTTAGGTGCAGAAACCAAGACTGCAAAGTGTGTAAACATTTATTCTTACAGAAAAAGTACATTTGCTAATGTTCTTTCACTATGCTCAAAACCACAAAAACTGGTATTTTAAATATACTGCTACCCTGTGTGCCAAACTATCATTATGAGAGTCCAATCAAGACAAAATGAAGCAGAGAAGAAAAAAATATTTCAATGCCTTGGCTACATGACAGCTTACTTAATATCTAGATGGAAACAAAGGCTGTGAGACATGAAAAAAAATAAATTACTTTTTAAATACATTACTGGAATGACAATCAAAATAAAGTATAAAAAAACAAGCAGCCAACCAACAAAATGCATTTTCTGAATATGCATAAATCAACGGTATAAAAATATGACAGAAAACCAGAACATTCTGCAAAATCAAGGACAGATTAAAAGCCATGACTGTACTTGTGTCTACCTTGGATACTCTAACTGCTCCTTGCCTGGACACATCTAAAGTCACTAAATGGGGGAGTGGGGTACAACAAGCATGTCACAATTTGAAATGTCTCTGGCTGATGGCGATGGCCCTGACACATTTCATATACTCTCAACCTCAGAGCAAGAAATCTGGATAAAGCCATAAATAAAAGTAAGACAAAGGCCCAAAAATAAAGACAATTTTTAAATATTGCTCTTACAAACTTAGAAAGTTTAGTAGGTCTTGCATCAGTATGAATTTTCTGTAGGGTATGAAGTCTGAAACTCAGACATCTGTCATTTTCTAACTTCAATCTTTAATGAAAATCTGGATATTCTGCAAAAATATGTACACAGACACACGCTTTACACATTCTTTTTAGAGAGAAGAATGATAAACTGCGTATGTGTGTGATCACCTTTGTAAACATGAAAATGCTAAAATTGTCACAGCCTGACCTATTTCCTGTGATCCTGTGATTTGATTACAGGGTATCGTATTATCTTAGTTTTATATTCTTCTCTTGCATAAAATATGCTAATAAGACCTTTTATCAAAGTTAAACACTTTCATAATGAAGCATTTATTCATCTAATAAAGTATCTGATCTTGATTTTTTGCACTATAACAAGTTTAAGTGGAGTAAAAGTAGCATTTAGCCAACTGCCCACTACAACTTAGCTCTGACTCTAAGTAACAAGAGTGTCAGTGCAGTTGCACTTTGTCTATATAGATTAGATAATTCATACCATGTTCCCCATTTTTTTTCTTGACCAAGTGCACCCATTTGGCTTTTTTTAAACATTCCTATATGCTGGCAGGACTTCATGTTTGCCATTAAGCTATTAACACTTTAGCAACTACACTGTGCACACACTAAAAACATGTTTTTAAAGATTTTTACCAAGCTGCTTTTGAAGGAAATAGAGAGCAGAGTAATGTCAGTGCCCTGAACTTCACAAAAACAGCAGCACACACTTTTTATGTAGCAGTATCAATGACTTAGTTTAACAGAAATACAAGACTCTCCTTTATGTCACAACATAGCACAAGATCCATAACTGTTTTGCAAAAGCTGTTTTTCATACTGAGAGAAATGAGGTTCAACTGTTACACCTGCTTAGTGAAATCAGAAAATTAAAAAAATAAACAAGACTTAGTGAATCTAACCAAACTTAAAATCCTAACCCTAAAATCACTGTTAATAACCCTAAAACTATAACACCAGTCCTAAACCTAAAACCCTAGCCTTAATCCCTCGACAGGCTTTAGAAAGTAAAACCTACAATTACACTACTTTTATATAACAGCCTTCCACATGGTAGGAATAACCATGGTCCTCTTACCAGTACCTGTCATAGGTCAAAGCCAGCTGTTATTGGCCCTTCTGAACTGTCAGTGTCCTATTTGCCAGCCATTACTACAAACAAGTTATCCCACTGCAAGATGTTCCCAAACAGTTAATTACCATGACACCATTATAACCAGTATACCTGCATTCACAGCAAAGAAAACTATACTGGTGCTGCCACACTCCCAGAAAACTACCTATTTTTGGTGATGTTAACTTCAGTTTTCTAAGTCTACTAGTTTGTTTCCAGCTATAGTGCTTATTTTTCCTTTGTTACACAACTACACTTTTAATGTTGAACAATTTTTCAAATCACCAGTATTAACAAACACCTTGAAATATACCATGAATGCTATACCACAATCTAATATGACATGTTAAGTAAACATTTTTCAATTGGTTACTCCAGGAGGCAAGTGCTAGACAACTTCCTACCTCATTGCTAACCACATAAATTCCCCCAAACTTTTTGCACTTCACACAAAGTATGAATGAAATCCTGTGAACTAATTAACCCAGCTGAAAAGTGTAGTAATACACTAATTCCACCATACAACTGAACTAACCACCAACATTTGGGCCATTTTCTGTTGATAATACATATAATCCATATCTTGTAAAGCTTCAGCTGCCACCATCTTTATTATTATCTACCTCAATCATGCAAAAGCAATTAAAGAATTCAGGACTAGAATGTGCTCATACAACACTTACTATATATTTCTTTGATGACAACACAGATACTATTAACCAATTGTACACTATGAACGGAACACACAGGAAGTGGTTAATTCAAGCAAGAGATTACTACTATAAGACAACCCCACTTTTGGCAAAAAGAACAAAGTTAAATGTACTGTCTGTACTCCTGTAATTTTATTTTACAAGTTGGCAACCAAACAGTTTTAAGCAATTATTGTTATATACGGCAAAATGACTGGTGGTTATTATGACCTGACTGGTGGTTATTAACATGTTCTGCGTTTTGAATATGCAACCAGAAATGCACAAAATCCACCCCCACCCTTTATGAAGTGCTGATGATTCAGTGGAAAGTATCTGGGAAAAAGTTATCCAGCCTGTTTGCCAAGATTTCTCATAAATCTTCACTCCCAGCTATAAAATTGAAATTGGTCTATAATTAGCAGTATTATATCTATTCTTGTCATGCCTGGGAAGAAGAATCACCTCAGCCTTATTTGCTTCCCCCAGAAAATATCCCATTTTTTCTATACATTGGAGGTATTCTAGTAATGGCTACACTATAATAGCACTATAAGCCTAATATAATCTTGTGTTAGGCCATCAAGTCCTGTAGTGTACGTATTAATATACATTTAAAAAGAGTGACATTAAATATTGGATTAGTACAGCTATTCTTTTAAGCCTACAAATGCAGTACATTATCTCATAATGGTTTAAGCTACCATGTGCTCATATTTCATTTACTGCTGGTCCCTTTCCCATCAGGTATCCTCTTGTATTTAAATCGGGC
The DNA here is from genome assembly GCF_019279795.1 of Protopterus annectens. Lineage (NCBI taxonomy): Eukaryota > Metazoa > Chordata > Ceratodontiformes > Protopteridae > Protopterus > Protopterus annectens. Next base: position 1,055,219,519 of record NC_056741.1, on the reverse strand, counting down.
CTAAGTAAAATTATGTAACATTTGGGAAAAAATATAAAAATCTGTAAACTTGTACTTGATGACAAAATAGAAAATATCTCCACAGCAACCACATATTTTCCCTTTGTGCTCAGGTATGCAGGAATAAAACATAACCAAACACTAACAAATATCAGCATGCTGAATGTTATAAGCTTAGCTTCATTAAAGCTGTCTGGTGGTAGATAAGATTCCTGGATAGAAATGCTACTAGAAAGCTTACAGATGCCAACAAACCTGTGTAACCAAGCATACACCAGAAGGCTACTAGAGAGCCTTCATTACATTCAACAACTATTGTTCTCTGTTGTAGTTTATTTTCTTGAGAAAATGGAGGGCAAACAAATAGCCATTTAACATACTTACATCTATTCTGCACCCGTCCTTCACTCTGTACTTTCTTTTTCTTTCTTCTTCTTCCTTCTTCTTTCTTCTGCTCTTCTTCCGTTGTCCAAATAAATCCACCAAAAAAAAAAACGATTCCGAAACAGAAATGAAAAAAAAAATACACTGATGATCACAAATAATTCCTAAGCCAAACTGACTGACTGATTCTCGCTCTTCCCAGCACATAAAGCCGGAAGAGCGACAACCAATCAGCAGCATTTAGGCTTTAGCCCAGCAGACACGTCATGAGAGCAGAGTAATGTCTGTGCCCTGAACTTCACAAAAACAGCAGCACACACTTTTTATGTAGCAGTATCAATGACTTAGTTTAACAGAAATACAAGACTCTCCTTTATGTCACAACATAGCACAAGATCCATAACTGTTTTGCAAAAGCTGTTTTTCATACTGAGAGAAATGAGGTTCAACTGTTACACCTGCTTAGTGAAATCAGAAAATTAAAAAAATAAACAAGACTTAGTGAATCTAACCAAACTTAAAATCCTAACCCTAAAAACACTGTTAATAACCCTAAAACTATAACACCAGTCCTAAACCTAAAACCCTAGCCTTAATCCCTCGACAGGCTTTAGAAAGTAAAACCTACAATTACACTACTTTTATATAACAGCCTTCCACATGGTAGGAATAACCATGGTCCTCTTACCAGTACCTGTCATAGGTCAAAGCCAGCTGTTATTGGCCCTTCTGAACTGTCAGTGTCCTATTTGCCAGCCATTACTACAAACAAGTTATCCCACTGCAAGATGTTCCCAAACAGTTAATTACCATGACACCATTATAACCAGTATACCTGCATTCACAGCAAAGAAAACTATACTGGTGCTGCCACACTCCCAGAAAACTACCTATTTTTAGTGATGTTAACTTCAGTTTTCTAAGTCTACTAGTTTGTTTCCAGCTATAGTGCTTATTTTTCCTTTGTTACACAACTACACTTTTAATGTTGAACAATTTTTCAAATCACCAGTATTAACAAACACCTTGAAATATACCATGAATGCTATACCACAATCTAATATGACATGTTAAGTAAACATTTTTCAATTGGTTACTCCAGGAGGCAAGTGCTAGACAACTTCCTACCTCATTGCTAACCACATAAATTCCCCCAAACTTTTTGCACTTCACACAAAGTATGAATGAAATCCTGTGAACTAATTAACTCAGCTGAAAAGTGTAGTAATACACTAATTCCACCATACAACTGAACTAACCACCAACATTTGGGCCATTTTCTGTTGATAATACATATAATCCATATCTTGTAAAGCTTCAGCTGCCACCATCTTTATTATTATCTACCTCAATCATGCAAAAGCAATTAAAGAATTCAGGACTAGAATGTGCTCATACAACACTTACTATATATTTCTTTGATGACAACACAGATACTATTAACCAATTGTACACTATGAACGGAACACACAGGAAGTGGTTAATTCAAGCAAGAGATTACTACTATAAGACAACCCCACTTTTGGCAAAAAGAACAAAGTTAAATGTACTGTCTGTACTCCTGTAATTTTATTTTACAAGTTGGCAACCAAACAGTTTTAAGCAATTATTGTTATATACGGCAAAATGACTGGTGGTTATTATGACCTGACTGGTGGTTATTAACATGTTCTGCGTTTTGAATATGCAACCAGAAATGCACAAAATCCACCCCCACCCTTTATGAAGTGCTGATGATTCAGTGGAAAGTATCTGGGAAAAAGTTATCCAGCCTGTTTGCCAAGATTTCTCATAAATCTTCACTCCCAGCTATAAAATTGAAATTGGTCTATAATTAGCAGTATTATATCTATTCTTGTCATGCCTGGGAAGAAGAATCACCTCAGCCTTATTTGCTTCCCCCAGAAAATATCCCATTTTTTCTATACATTGGAGGTATTCTAGTAATGGCTACACTATAATAGCACTATAAGCCTAATATAATCTTGTGTTAGGCCATCAAGTCCTGTAGTGTACGTATTAATATACATTTAAAAAAAGAGTGACATTAAATATTGGATTAGTACAGCTATTCTTTTAAGCCTACAAATGCAGTACATTATCTCATAATGGTTTAAGCTACCATGTGCTCATATTTCATTTACTGCTGGTCCCTTTCCCATCAGGTATCCTCTTGTATTTAAATCGGGCCTAAGTAAAATTATGTAACATTTGGGAAAAAAATATAAAAATCTGTAAACTTGTACTTGATGACAAAATAGAAAATATCTCCACAGCAACCACATATTTTCCCTTTGTGCTCAGGTATGCAGGAATAAAACATAACCAAACACTAACAAATATCAGCATGCTGAATGTTATAAGCTTAGCTTCATTAAAGCTGTCTGGTGGTAGATAAGATTCCTGGATAGAAATGCTACTAGAAAGCTTACAGATGCCAACAAACCTGTGTAACCAAGCATACACCAGAAGGCTACTAGAGAGCCTTCATTACATTCAACAACTATTGTTCTCTGTTGTAGTTTATTTTCTTGAGAAAATGGAGGGCAAACAAATAGCCATTTAACATACTTACATCTATTCTGCACCCGTCCTTCACTCTGTACTTTCTTTTTCTTTCTTCTTCTTCCTTCTTCTTTCTTCTGCTCTTCTTCCGTTGTCCAAATAAATCCACCAAAAAGCGATTCCGAAACAGAAATGAAAAAAAAAATACACTGATGATCACAAATAATTCCTAAGCCAAACTGACTGACTGATTCTCGCTCTCTTCCCAGCACATAAAGCCCGGGAAGAGAGCGACAACCAATCAGCAGCATTTAGGCTTTAGCCCAGCAGACACGTCATGACTGACGTGCCTGCGGACGTCTGATCCGAGCCCCTTCCAAGTCTATGCGGTTTGGAACCGCTGCCGCATAGACTTCTGGGCATCACAATGATGCCTTATGTGCTCCTCTGGGCTGCAAATAAAACAAAACAAAAAAAAAAAAGCTGTTTACAACCGCGTGGGTAAGGTGCGCAATGTGCATGCGAATACTTTCGAGTCGCGGACTCGAAATTTAAACTAAAAAAAAAAGATTTATTTTTTTTTTACAATTAAAAAATATAAACAAGACCAAAACAACTGAGGGGGCTTCTGACCGGCAGTCCGATGCCACGAGCTGCCCCTGGATTAGTGAGATGATATTTTAGTAGTTATTGTAAGGTTCTCGCTATTAATTGTAGCATAGCACAGCTTACCGTGTTTGCGCATTGCACAATATTATTAATTGAATGCATCTGGTTTATGTTTGTGACTGTCTGGATCCTGTGTACAACCTGGCTGGTCCATTCCTTCAGTATGTGTGCTGCTGTGCTTCACGCAAACCAGGTGAGCACAGCTAAACATGTTTATGCCAAGTGGCACATCGCAGAAACACTAGCCTATATAAATATATACATATATATATATATATATATATATATATATATATATATATATATATATATATAAACAAATGGGAGATTGTCCAGATTTTTTCAGAATATCCAGTTCTTTGTATCATATTTTTGGGCTGTTCTTTGTAAAATTTGTGGTTTACTGGGAAATCACTGAAGACTGAGGTCAATACATAATGGCATACATTTCAATTTCGTACTTCATATCCTTTAGAACGTGTGTTAAAACACACATCTTTTTATTCTAACTACTTTCTATAGTTATCAGACCAATATAGTAAATCTGACTCTGTTTTGGTCATTTGTCCTCCGCATTAGTTTAGTGTTTGTCCAGATTTCCTGCACTGAAAGGTTGGGTGATATGATCCATATTCTCAGTCTACAGGTTTTCTGGCCAGCAACACTGGTGCAAGAAGTGAAACCTTGTTTACACTTGCTGCGCATAATTAATATTCATACTGCAATGCTGTGCAATGAGCAGTATTATGTACCCAAAAACAGTCTGTGTAGGCTCTGCTTGGAATCTACATGGAGTTTATTCAATCCTGCAGACTGACTTAAGGAAAATTGACAAGAATACCCAAGATATTCCATTTCTATAAGTTTAGTGGGATCTTTTGCAATCATTTGATCTGCCACTGAATCAGACAGATGGGACCTTTTTAAACTTCTCATCACAATATGTATTGTAGTCGGTGTGCCTGCCCATTACGGGAAATAGCTAATAAATAAATGAATGAATGGAAGGAGGATGGACAAAAATACAAACCAATAAAAAAATGAAATAAATAAATGAATAATAGCAACCAGTGCAAGTATCAGAAACTCCACTCATGGTCATTTTGTCAAATATATTACACTAAACCACTTCCTAAAAACAGTACTGTTAAATGTTTTCCATTTTCCAGCTTATTGCTGATCTCATACTTTGTGATATTCCATTCAGTCCTCTATCCATTTATTCATGTTCTTAACCTCCACAGTCTGCTGTAATGTCTGCAGTAGTATCGGCACCATTCCCAGCCACTGGTCATTCTGCTTATCCCCTTTAACCTCACTCATGAACAGCACCACAAGACACTTAAATTACTCCACTTCATGTAGGTACTCCCTCCCCAAATACAATGAGAAATCCCACCTTTTCCAGGAGAGCGTTGTGACCTCTGATTTAGAAGTATTGATTTTCATTTAAGGCACTTCAGTCTGAACAATAAACTGTAGCACTGCATGTCAGAGATAACTGCTGCTTGAGATCAAGAAGACAACATCATGTGCAACAACAGAGGTGTATTCCTCCCATCCTCAGACTAGATAATCTCCAAAATTTGCCTATGCCTTGATATCCTTTCCAAAAATTTTATGAACAAGAAGGGTAACAAAGAGTCACATACCCACAATAAATATATTTGACTTAATACTAAGAATGTAGATACAATTTTTGCTTTGCCAATACAAGGACCAAATGGTATGCAACAGGATCTCCAGAATACCATACTGTTGTAGCACTTCCCACAGGACATTCCATGGTACTCATATTCGGTCATATGATTTCTCCAGGTTCACAAACCATTTACGGAGAGGACTGGAAAATTCACATAAATCCTTCAATATCCATGCAAGAGCAAAGAACCAATCCACTGTTCCCTGGTCAAGGGGAAACAACAGGACTCTTCCCAAATCAAAGGTTATGTTATCAGATGGAGTCTCCTTTCTGGCACCCTGACATAGAGTTTCACAAGGAAGCTGAGGAATGCAATCTCTCTGTAACCGCAGTATACCCCCCTGACTCCATTTCCGAAAATGGAGACTACCACCCCAACTTAGCAGCATAGGACTGTCCCTACTTTCCTTACAACATTGAAATAACATGTTAACCATGACACCTCAACAGCATTCAGCACTGTTAACATCTCTGGCTGGATTTCATCTGCTCCAACAGCCTTTCCACTGTAAGGCTATATAACTGCATACGTGACTTTACCTACAGAACAATATCCATCCTAACTAGTTGATTTTTGCATTACCTTCACAGAGGAGACTTTTCCACTAGTCTGTCCAATGGATGGGGAATTAAAATGTACCCCTGGTCTGACAACTATGTCTATATTAGACAGAGGCAGCCTGTAAATGCTTAACTATGCATGCACAAGCCTAAGCCCACATATACACCTTAACATAACCCTAGGGTATCAAAACTTGTCTGGTATTTGAGAAGCATGGCTTGTCTTAAAAAGAACCCCTCAGGTCATTAGCCTAGTAATCACCTATGAACCTATTTTGGGGTTCATTGGAGTATTCTTTCTACTTCCCAACGATGTTCTCTGGTTGAGAACAGCATTTCTTTATTGTTGCTAAGACCTGACTGAATAATGTCTTGCCCACCCCTCCTGAGTCACTAGATGCTATATGACATCATCTTTAAGGCCATTAAGGCCATCTGAAATCCATTTGTCATGGCTTCTGCAACCTCATCCCCTAACCAAGTCTTCACATTAGCAACTGCAACAGATGCTACTTTCTTGGTCTTTCAGTACGTATTATTCTAATCTGGACAATCTCTCTGCTAACAATGCAGGAAGGCTTATTTCAGTAACATTATGGTTTTTCCATACTGCAGGTGTCCATCAACAGGAAATGGGGTTGCTACCTTGACCAATCCTGACCACATTTTAGCTACAGCTCCTTGCTGCTGCTTCCACTATTGAAGTCTTGAACAGAGTCTATTCAGACTGTACATCTGCATCTTCAGTGCTATGGAAGAAGCTCTTCTGGTGGTAGGTGTTGAACTCACCTCACACAGAAGCATCTACTAGATGTTTTCATAACACCCTCACTTAGATGTTTGGATCTCCTGGGTCTGTTAGATATTCTTCTTGTTTTCTGATCCAACCAAACTATAAGTGTAAAGCACTTCTCTTGACCCATGTGTTCAGAACATGTAGCTCAGGTATGGTAACACAGCTACAGAATCTATAAGTGACTCTTTCCCAAGCTGCTTTGGTGGTGTCAAATCCACTTATGAGCAGCCTTGTTTGTGTTTGAACATGGTGTCCTTACAGACAGTCTGTTGCTAGCACATAAGTCCTGTATCAATCCATCTCAGGCAGGTCATTCTTCCCTTTCAAATTTCTTCATCATTCCCCATGTCAGCAATGAAGTTTCCGAATACGACTGTAGAGTTATTCAGTAGTACCCTATCAAGAATCACTGTTATATGCACAAACAACTGTTAAGGATTTTTCTTTCTGCAGATCACAGTCACCTGCAAGCAACCCTGCCAACCACTTGCCATAAACCCCTACTCTTCTGCACTCAACCAGGGGCTTGTAAGTATCCCCACACCTGCTTGGGGCCTGTGGGGCAACTCTCAAGTATGACAGAAAAGTCTGGTTCCAGAACCAATGATGTTTATCAATGTAGCACCAATTATAATTACTTGAAACTTTTCAAGCCCTCACACAATGTCTGGCTCCTTCCCCATCAATGATGTAATGATGTCACATCCTAAATCCCAAGGACTAGTTTTCACTTCCAAGGCTTACTCCATCTTAATCCATCATGGTCCTGTCTGCCACTTGTTTGTCATCACTCTGATCACTCTCCTACACTCTTCACCTCAAACGTGGTGAGCCCACATGACACCTCTATGTCTCTTTTTTTGCACTGACTGATTGTGCTATATGGGTCACTGAACATTAGGCTGCCAGGGGTAGACACCACCATCAGGCCTGGCTCCAGAGGTCATGCCTAGTATCCTTGTTCTGGATAAGGTTCTTTGATTCTTTATTCAGTTAATCACAATGGGAGTCCACTTTGAAATTGTTTATTTCAGTGTGCCTGGCCCTCTATCTTAGGCAAATCTACCACCAGCATAAAATAATTCCAGCCAGCAAAGTTTCAAGAATCACAGAGGCATTCAAACTGTTTGTGACAGCAAGGTTACAATCTCCAGAGGGGACATTTTTTCCAGAAGTAACATAAAGTAAAGAAGCATTTTAGTTTGTTTGATTGTCTTGCAGATTACTAGTAAGACCACTTGCTCTAAATCCTGAAGTCAATGTTTTATTCTGTTAATATCATCTACCTGTACAGGGTGCTGCAAACACAACTATTGTCAAAAGATGTTTGTTGATTGTATCACAGAAAACACATTTACAGTGACTTGGAGAGTTCATAATTGCTCATTTTGTGGTTTCCTTTGAGTGTGTTGTCTCAGCTTTGACTGTTTGCTGCTTATTGTAGTGAGGTATTTAAGCCTGAACTACATATGTGCATTCATGGCATTATTGAGTAGTGCAGAAGGAGTGGTTACTGTTTTTGTGCATTTAACAATTTTCACTCTTTCTCTAAGGTGGTATGATATCAGAGTGAATATATTAAAGTAAAGGGGATGCAAAGTTGGCATGGGGGTGTAGAGGAGCTGCCCATCTGTAAAAATACTTATTTAAGATTTTAACTTACATGCACAGATATCTTTTGCCCTCATGTGTGTATGATTTGAGCATATATGTACTCAACTGGTTTCATGCAGAAATGTATGAGCTGCTGTATTTACAACTTGTAAATTTTGTGAGAATACAGTAGCCGCCACAATGAATTGTACAGCTGAGACACACATAATGGAGACATAATGAAAACTAAACAAACTTGCAGTTCTTTAAACTCTGTTCAGGAAAGAGAATGAGGCTAGCTCGCATAATAAAGTAAATACTACAGAAAGTAAATCATGATGGCAAGTCCATTACAATTGTAGGTTGCATTTTTAAATTGGTGGGTGAGTCAGTGAAGCTGTAAAAGTCATCTTACTATGTTTATCAGTTCCTTTCTCTCATTCTGCATTTGTTTGGTAGCCCCCTGTACCACACTGCACAACCTACATGTACATAATGTGGAAATCAGCATGGCACACCTGCATCCTATCTTACCTGTGTTCATTGGCCCCATGTACTGGTATATTCTGTCTTTCTTCTAGGTATCTGGTGCCCACAGAGTGCTCCACCACTGCATTTGGAGATAACAGAGCCATGACATTTTGCTGTGTGCCTACTGACATAGTCATGTATCTGGCTCACTATTACATCTATCCAACACAGATGTTGTGTACAATGCTGGGCTATATTGCCTGGTGAATTTTCTTCCTTCAGTATTTTCATATACAGTTTCAAGGGAGTTACTATATGAAGTTGTATAGCCCATAGATTTTCATCTGTAAATGTTCTTACATAAAATGGTGTATATCTTTTGTATCCCACAAATAAGGGTCATGTAGCATAGGAGCATTACTAATGAGACCGTTTAATGCCAGAGTCTCTGACATGAAGCTGGAATGCAATGTACCAACCACCCATTTAGCAGTAGCCATGGCTGGTGTAGTTCTAAGGAAGCATGTTTCCAGTATGTTTGTGTACACAGCCTGTGTAGATGAGGTAGCACTATGGCACTGCACTTTGAACCTTTGGTAGTACATAACTGCAGAGCAATGTTGTAGGCCACTTGATGCCTGAATGTGCACGCATGCCCACAAAGCTACCATTTTGCTCCTCAAGCAGAACTGAGTGGGCCATGGCTAATTCAGGGGTGTGGAGTGCACAGCTCTAACATAATGTGCCAAGGAGAGCAAGATTTTCTAGTAATCCTATGCTAGGGCTTCCAGGAGTCCCTTCTAAGGCCATACGATGGGCTGTTAGAGAAAGTGGATGCCCAGGCATGTGTTTGCCAGGATGGTGAGTGATGCCACTTCCATCACCTATTCCAGTGTACAGTGCTGGCATTGCTACAGCAATCTGTAGTTGTGCTTCTCTAACCAGTGTTAGGAGAGGAAGACATTGGGTTTGGGAGACAGAGTAGGGCATGTATTGAAAGCATTTTTCTTTAATGTTTTTCCTCTTCTAATTCTATTATCTGGTGTACTAGTGTACTGAAGTGTGCATAATTTGTTTTGCATCAGCTAAGGAGAGACAGTTCAATGTGACGGGATGATGCAATATGCAGGAGACACTTTCATGGTATTGGGATTTCTCTCACATGTGCACCACACTGCTGTGTAACTGCATCTAGATGTGTACCATATGTGTGTATTAATCTATTCTCTTCTTCTTGTCCTTCTGCTGGATTAGCTGAGACAGAGATAGTGCAGTGCTAATCTCCAACTTGGCCAGTGCTAAAAATGCCCCTTGCACTGTTTCAGCTGTGGTCAGCAGGACACCAGATCTATCTTTCAGCAAGATGATGGAGGTCTCCTTGCTGTAGAAGACATGGATAGATCATTGATGACCTCAATGGACATTTCTTAGAGGAGGATAGCTGCTTTTCTTCTGACAGTGGCCAAGAGAGTGGTCTCCCATCATCTCCTGGTGTCATTTGTGGAGGATGGTGTGTGGTGAAGTGTGCTGACAAGTAGATATCTGCCTCAGCAAAGTGAAATACATTGTAACATGGCATGTTGAGTTGCATTATCAACACACACTGATCTTTGAGGCATCAGTGGTGCAGACTGCCCATGATATCAGCCATGGAGATGACTGATGGTTGGTTCTGGCCCTTTGAGCCACCCTTTCTTTGGTCTATAGTCTGCCCAATCCCCATCCTTCAATAATAGATCATTCCCCATAATGTGTTCTTTGTCCAAACTCCCCCCTCATCAGTTGTCCACCACCTCTTTGTCTATGTCCATCTGCTGTTCTCCTTACAATTTATGCATAAAGTGCCTGTCTTTGTTTGCATTTTTTTCATTTGTGTACCTTTACCAGCTTTCTTTCTCCTTGTAGCCCTTCCACAGACACTCTTCATTATGTCCTTCTCCACCTACCCTTATATATATATATATATATATATATATAGATAGATAGATAGATAGATAGATACTGAAAATGTCTCTTTCTACTACATAAAAGACCCCCCCCCCCCATATGCATTTTCCACTGCTTGGTATTCTCTCTTTCCTAGTTTCCTGTCATCCCCTTCCTTTCATTTATTTGATGAACTGGGTTTGCACTTTGCTGTGCTGACTCTCATTAGACTATCTGGATGATCTTGAGTGCTCTTTCCAGCCCTTCCATAGCACTATTGGCTAGTGAGCCAACCTACCACTGCTCTTCTCCATAATGCACATCTCTGTTTTTTGATGTACCCTTGCCTTGCCTTATTGACATTGTGGTAATGCTAATTTCCTTCTTTCTCTTTCTCTGTTTACCATTTCAGACACAATCTGGTTAAAACAACTACAGAACATAAGCATAAAATACACTCATTGTTCACTGCTTGTGAATTATAACATTGTTTTAAGAACATGAAATAGATGTAAGCATGCAGATGGACGAGGATATCCCAAATAGCAATGGGAGTTTACAATACATTCAAAGGAATGGACATATTCAAAGCATTCATAGGTTCATAGGTAGGTACTAAGCTATCAGCCCAAGGGCCTATGCAAGCCTAGCCAACAAGGTTCACTGGCTTACGCCACCCAAGAAAGTTATTTTCCTGTGCCACTGATGAGCAGAGACACAGAAGTGATCCCCAGGGTGTATTTCCTATTTCCCATCCACTCATCAAGATTTTTCTTGAAGAGTGCTAATGAAGAACTTTGCTTGACATAGATGGGTAGCCTGTTCCAGAGTATGGGAAGTCTCTGGGATAGGAATCTATCCCTCCAGCATGTCCTGTATATCATGGTGACAAGGTTTAGGTCCCTAGAGCATGTAACGCGGAGGGATTGGGATTTCTTTAGGTGTAGCATGTCCAACAGCTCTGGGTTTGACATAGCTTTATATGTTAGGCAGAGATCACCTCTGAGAAGGCGATATGCTATGGAGTAAAGCTGGAGTTTTTTGAGGTGGTCAGTGTAGGGCATTTGTTTGAGTCCAGTAATCCTCTTTGTGAGGTACTTCTGTGGCCTTTCCAGCTGCTGCAGATGTCTTGTGAGGTACATTCCAAAAGGGGCATTGTACTCTATAATGGGTCTAATGAGGATCGAGTAGAGGGGAACAATGACCTCTTTTTTCCTGGACGAGAACCCTTTTATGATGAGGTGTGCCACGTAGAAGGACTTCCTGACTACTGTGGCAATGTGACTATCAAAGGAGAGACTAATGTCCACCTGGGTCCCAAGGTCTCTTATCACACATTCGGTGTTAAGTAGATTGCTGCCTATGTGGTAGTTCATGGGTACAGAGTTTTTATCAAAGGGGATGACACTGCACTTTTTGGCATTGAACTTGAGACCATGGCTCTGACACCAGGCATCTGTCTCAGAGAGGCCCTTCTGTAGGATGTTCACATCATTTAGGGACTTGACTATGGCTCCTAGTTTGCAGTCATCTGTGAACTTCGTTAGTCAGAGGCCTTCTGTGTTAGCCTGTACTTCAGAGAAGTAGATACCAAACAGGAGCTGTCCCAGGACGGAACCCTGTGGTACTCCACTTGTCACTGGTTTGAGGTCAGATTTGGAGTCTGCAACTTTTACAGTGTGGGTTCTGTCAGTGAGCCAGTTGGCAACCCATCTTGTGACGTAGGAATTTATGCCTAGTTTATTGAGTTTAGCTATAATTCCAGAATGGGGGATGGTGTCGAAAGTCTTGGCGAGGTCAAGATATACTGTGTGAACCACTTTACCCTCATCTACGGCTTTGGTGACTGCCTCAAAGAAGTCGATCAGGTTCAGGAGGCATAATCTGCCTTTCACAAATCCGAACTGGGTGGGATCCAGAGTTTGGAGGTTACCAATGTCTTTGTTTATGAGTTCCATGATGATAGGTTCCATGGCTTTGCAGACCAGGGTCGTCAGGCTAATAGGTCTATAGTTCCCGGGATCAGTGTTGGCTCCACCTTTGTGGAGTGTGATAACTGTTGCTGTGCACCATTCAGTGGGCACAAAGCCTGATGCGAGGCTATTATTGAACATGGTGCTTAAGTGGGGAGCCAGTTCATTCTGAAGTTCGTGTAAAACGCCGCCTGGGATGTTGACCGGTCCCATGGATGCTGTGTTTTTGGCTTTAGAGAGTGCAGCTTTCACCTGCGTAGTTGTGATTACAGGTACTCTGCATTCTTCCTGTATAGATATGGGCCCTTTTGGGGGTGAGGGGGGTTAAAGTTAGCACTGAACCTATCTGCCAGGATGTTGGCAATATCAGTTGGTTCTGTAATTTTCATGCCTTTGTGCTGTAACTCAGAGCAGATCTGGGTGTTGCCACTGAGATTCTTAACATAGCTATAGAATACTTTGTGGTTGTCCTTGGACTTAGTGGCAATTTTATTTTCATAGCTAGCTTTGGAGGATCTTATAAGGGATCTCAGCTTCTTACTGAGGCTGACCAGGGAGCTCCTCCACTCATGGGATTTTACTCTCTTTTGCAACAGTTTCTTCCTTCTGTTGTACAATTTGTTTATGGCAGGGGACCACCAGATTGGCTTCCTTTTTTTGGAGGATAGCGTCTTGGTTCTGTTTGGGATAGCATGATCCATGCACTCATGTAGGTGCTTATAGAGTGCATTTGTGTAGGATTCAGCAGTTGTAACTGTATTGTCCATCTGCATGGGTGTCATGAAGTTCACTACTTCTGTCTTAAGAAGCATGAAGTTGGCTTTGGAGAAATTTCTTACTGTGGTTTCCTTAATGGGGGGTGGGGTGGGATGTGGATATAGAGGGTGATTAGCTTATGGTCAGATCGGACCAACGAGGAGTTGACTTCAGGTGTGGAACACCGGTCACTCATGTTGGTAATGATTAGGTCTAGGATATTATTGCCCCTGGTGGGAGTGTGGATAAGTTGATCTAGGGCATTGGAGTTTATGAATTCCAGAAAATGTTGCACTAAGGAGTTAGTACATGAGTATTCTATTATTTACAATATGATAGAGTAATAATCCTTTAGACCTACAATACAATACAATATGTAGAGTAATTTATTAGTAGAAATTTGAGGCGACAGAGGATGAAGAAAGAAAATTCAGCAATATGGTCTTACTCTTGGCAAGAATATTCTGCTTCTCTGAAAAGCTGTTGTTTTGGCTGAATTGTTCCACAAAAACCAAGCTGCCACCAAGACTTATAATAAAATAAGACTTTATTCCAGAGAATAAGTGCTTTCTCACTTAGTGCTTCATCAGATCCATTAAAACATCACAAAAACACATCACCTTATATAATACAAAGGCAATCAATTAAACAATCAGATATAAGCAGCAATTACTGATGTATGCTTCACTTTTTTAATGCAGGTTTTAAAAGTACAGATGAATTAAGCCCAGACAACTTATCTGCCTTTGGCCTCACAATCCATTTAGCTTTAATATTCTCTAGTCTCTTACTGAAGTCACCCCTTCTCTTACTAACATGTACAAGGTGCAAGACACTGAATACAAAGCAATTCCCAGGAGCCAAAGAAACATGTTTGGCTAATGCATTTAATATGTTCAAACGTTTAATATCTCCCATATGCTGCAAAATAGGTTCCTTTAGCATTCTAACTGTCTTGCCCACATAGAAACATGTACACAACCAACACCTAGCCAAATAGATCAATCCTTCAGACCTACAATCTGCATGAAAACATGGTTTAAAAAAATAATCAATAATAAGATGCTGAAATTCTTGTAGCACAGAAATAGAGCTACAGGCTTTACATTTTCTACACATGTAAGTGCCAAGATGATTAGAGGCAGGCAAAGAAGCATGAGATGATTTATAACAAAGTTGTCTCTTCAGGGAAACATTATTCCTGAAGACATAATGGGGTTTATCACCCACGGTGTCTTTAACTTTCTCATCAGAAAGTAAAATGGGCCAAAACTTACTAACAACATTACACACTTGTTGAATATTATTACCATAAGTAAGGAACAATCTCACATTAGTACTGGTATTGACATAAACATTTCTTTTATATGGAGTGAAATGAAAACATTGTTGACCTCTATCTGAACGCATTGCAATGACTGTTCATTGTAACTTCTCAATAATAAATCTTCCTTAATGCCTACCATGGCTTCATGACATTGAACATCACCAGTATGTAAGCATGACATGCGCAAGTATTGTCCTGTAGCAATATTCTTAAAAATATGCTTGGGATGCATACTATTAAAGTGCAAAAGTGCATTCTTTCTACTTTCCTTCCTATAAAGAGAACTGGACATATGAAGATGTATTGCTTGATATGAAACTTTTTACACGGACTGTAGCTCTTAAGCTACTTTATGGTGATAAAACTAATTCTATGGCTGCAAATAATGCTTTGTAGCCTTAATGCACAAGTACTTTCATTCCACAGTTACTACCTGTACTCAAGACTTTCTCTAGAACTGTGGAAAAGGAGCTGCTATGTACTGACTTAAAAAAGAATAACTTTTATAATTTAACTAGTGCTGAGTTTAAGGCATTGAATGAGCTACAGACTAATAATGAACTCACTATACGTCTAGCTAATAAGGGGGTTCAATTGTGGCCCTAGATAGTAAAAAGTATGATTTTTATATGACAACTTTGCTTAGTGATGTTTCTACATATGAATGTTTGACTGAGAATCAATTAACATGTATTATTGCTAATGTACATAATTGTCTTTATGACTTGTTGATGGAGCAAACAATTGATTGGGCACTTTATGATTTTATGTTAGTGACTGAACCCTTAATTCCAGTTATACATGGTTTACCAAAATTTAAAAAAACCCTTACTGACCATCCCCTGCGACTGATAGTCTCAGGCAGAGGTTGGGCTACTGAATTTATCTCAATTTTTTGGAAGAGCAACTTAAAAGTGGTGGCTGTTCTAAGGGACACTGAGCATTTCTTGAGTTTGCTAGAGGTCATGGTCTATTTGATGAGAATGTCATCTTGGTTAGTATGGACAGCCAAACTATCTTTACAATTATTCCACATGATTTGGGGATAGCATCACTTAAGAGTTTTATAAGGGAGAATGCTGGCTACCTATTGGATTTTATAGACTGTTTAGGAGCATTAATGGAGGTAGTGCTTTATAACAATGTGTTTTTATTTGGTGATTTAGTTTATAGGCCAAAGATTGGAGTAGCCATGGGTACTCTATGTGCTAACAGTTATGCCAACCTAGTGTTGGCAGACTGGGAGCACATGGTAGTCCTCTGTGGTCATGAGTTCACCTCCAGCCTTCTGTACTATAAATGTTTTCTGGACGAAATTTTTATTTTGTGGCATGGTTCGGTTCCACACCTTATGAGGTTTGCACAATGCACTTTTTCACTTTAATAGTATGCATCTAAAGCATATTTTTAAGAATATTGCTACAGGACAATACTTGCATATGTCATGGTTACATACTGATGAAGTTCAATGTCATGAAGAGGGTTAGGCATTAAGGAAGATTATTATTGAGAGGTTACAATGAAGAGTCATTGCAAGGCATTACGATAGAGGTCAAACATTTTTTCATTGAACTTACACTCCACATAAAAGAAATGTTAATACTAATATTAATGTGAGATTGTCCCTTTCTTATGGTAATAATATTCAACAAGTGTGGAATGTTGTTAGTAAGTTTTGGCCCATTTTACTTTCTGATGAGAAAGTTAAAGATATTGTGGATGATAAACCCCATTATGTCTTCAGGAATATTTTTTCCCTGAAGCGACAACTTTGTTATAAATAATTTCATGCTTCTTTGCCTGCCTCTAATCATCTTGGCACTTACATGTGTAGAAAATGTAAAGCCTGTAGCTCTATTTCTGTGCTACAAGAATTTCAGCATCTTATTATTGATTATTTTTGAAACCATGTTTTCATACAGATTGTAGGTCTAAAGGATTGATCTATTTGGCTAGGTGTTGGTTGTGTACATGTTTCTATGTGGGCAAGACAGTTAGAATGCTAAAGGAACCTATTTTGCAGCATATGGGAGATATTAAATGTTCGAACATATTAAATGCATTAGCCAAACATGTTTCTTTGGCTCCTGGGAATTGCTTTGTATTCAGTGTCTTGCACCTTGTACATGTTAGTAAGAGAAGGGGTGACTTTAGTAAGAGACTAGAGAATATTAAAGCTAAATGGATTGTGAGCCTGCAGGCAGAAAAGCTGCCTGGGCTTAATTCAACTGTACCTTTAAAACCTGCATTAAAAAAGTGAAGCATACATAAGTAATTGCTGCTTATATTTGATTGGTTAATTTATTGCCTTTGTATTATATAAGGTGATGTGTTTTTGTGATGTTTTTATGGATCTGTTGAAGCGCTAAGTGTGAAAGCGTTCATTCTCTGGAATAAAGTCTTATTTATTTTTATCAGTCTTGGTGGCAGCTTGGTTTTGGTGGAAGATTTTACTTGATTTTTTACTAAGCTGCATTCAGCTGTTGGTTATATGTTTTATTCTATATTTTTTATTCTATGTTTTAGCTGAATTCTAACTTTCAGAAAGGAGATTTCCTTTAGGTAGATGGGGAGCGATTGCTAGAGTGAAGGGGTTTAGCTGAGTATTTATAAGCTGGTAGTGGGTGTTGAGAGTGAAAGGCTTGATTGTGAGCATCCCCCCACATTATCAGTAGGTGTAGTTTTCATAGAGTTTGCCAGCTAGAGAGAAGAAAATTTCAAGGTGCAAAAGTTTTATCAGTTGAGATCTTAGCAGAAGTGCTGATCTCAGTTTTATGAGGAGCTAATTTGCTTTGGAAAGGGTGAAGCAGTGGTATTCACAATGGTGGTATTCATGGTGGTGTGAGTTACTGTTGAAGTTTGCAGAGTTTATGGAGTGTCAGTGTTCTTTACCAAGGCTGAAGAAGTAATTGGGAGCCCTGTTCAAGCCAGCATAGTAGAACTTCCTTATCTATCTGTCCTTGTTGGTTTGAAGAGGTAGGAAGAGATCTTCATGGCCCAGAGTAGTACAGTTTATTTTATTTCTGTTTTCTTTTTAAATGTAGACCTGGAAGTTGAAATGTTTTCAGTCCAGAAAGTCCTGAGGTATTTGAATGAGGGATAGTGTCAACTGGGAGTTATTTAGGTCTATGATATGGAAGATATTGGCAGAAATTGATAGATTTTAATGTGTACCAAATAACGTGGTTTTGGTTTTGGCAGGGCTGAGAATTAATGTGTTTGATACTGAGAACTCACTTGTATGATAATAGGCAGCCATTCAGTGAGTGTGGGTTCAAATGATGCTGGGACTGGATATCTGAGTTGTTAGAGCTGGATCTGTAGCTTACCATGTCATCTGCATATAAGATAAGAGGAAGGTTATGGAGGTAGTATCGGAGTTTGGTAAGAAAGAGAAAATAAGGGAGCAAGGCTGGAGCCTTCTGGAAACTTAGTGAGCAGATGGGATTTCTAGGAGTGGATTGAACCAAGTTTTTCTTTGAAGTGTCTATTTGTTTGAGTCTTTAAACATGGGATGGAGTTAGCACTAATTCTAATTTTGGACATTTTGTCAAATAGGAGATAGTGGTCAATTTGGTCAAAGGCTTTAGTGAGATCTATAAAGAATGTCACAGTATGGTTGCCTTTGTTTGAGTTTTACAGAATGTTATCAGGTGAGACCCAGAGTAGTGTCATGACATTGAAGACTGGCCAAAATTGATGTTTTTTGAGAGGAAAGTGGTTGATGGATGTATACTGATAGCAGAAATTAAGATATTTTTTCTAAGTTTTTTCCAAGCGAGGGAAGGATTGAGATAGAACAGAAGTGGGGTGATGTTTCTGGATTGAGTTATTTAACTAGTAGTTTAATCAGAGCTATGGTCTAGATGATGGACATTGTAGTTTGGGAGAGAACAAGAGTGTAGGTATGTGAGAGGGGAAGAGAGAGGTGGTTTTGCAGTGAAAGATCCAATGAGGATTGAAAGTGTTGGAACCAGCAGGCATTGTTCGTTGAGATGTTGTTTAATAAGGAAGTAACTTTCTTGGGCTTTATGTGTTTGAAGTGGTAAGTTGTAATAAATGAGAGGAGGGTGAGTGGAGGATTGGGGGGGGGGTGTTAGATTAGTTTGAGGTATGTTACAAAATTCTCTCAGGAAGCCAGACCTTGACATTTGTGAGTGTGAACTTTGTGAAGGGTTTGAGGGACTCTTGGCATGAACTGTGGAATAAAGTTAGCTTCTCTCTAGAAGTATTTTGGTTTGGCTTGCAAGGCAGTTTGTTTTGATCTTGTCAGTGTGTTTTATTACTGGATTATTTGACTAGGTTATATAAGGAGGTTTTTGACTCAGGGATAGGTTATTTTTACATCTTTTTCTTCTATGGGTTTATGATGCTGTTTAAGGTCAGAGGAAATCCAGTCTAATTTGAATGGCTTGTGCAGTCTTTTGATTGGGAAGAATTTATCTTGGAGTTGAAGAACTGTTTTAGATAGCTTGTTGGCAGTAGTTCATCTGTGAGAATTAGAGACCAGTTAAAAGGAGAGAGATGGGTGTTAGATATTATGAATATAAGGCTAAAATTAATTCTGCTGTGAATATACTGAAAGAAAAAGTTTGCTTGAATATATGTATAGAGTTTAAAATGTGCATTCATACTATATGTATAACAAACAGGCTTCTCTTCATAGCATCAGAATAGGAAAACAAGCATTACATGATTTTCTCATGTTTGCAGAACAAATATCTATTAACAGACATCCTTTTTTATAAATTCAGCAATATGTGATGTTTTTCCAGTAGGAACAGCTTATACAGTTGTTTCCTTTCAGAATGGCATCCTCACATCAGCAAAATTGCTTAAATCACAAAAGGACAATAGAAAAGTCTAAAAACAGACATTATGTGACTTCCCACAGAAGGCCAAAAATATACCAAGAGGAAATAACAATC
Source organism: Protopterus annectens (assembly GCF_019279795.1). NCBI lineage: Eukaryota > Metazoa > Chordata > Ceratodontiformes > Protopteridae > Protopterus > Protopterus annectens. Next base: position 1,055,199,928 of record NC_056741.1, on the reverse strand, counting down.
TGTGTGCGTGACTAGCTCTCTATATAGCAATTGTAGTAATTCAGTTATGTGAGAGAAGGACAGAGAGAGGTATTTTGTAGGTCATCATTCATATCTGTAATGAAGGAAAACTTTGTAAATATATGCTACAAATCTGAGAGACTACATGTGGTTTGTTATAAAATAAGTTATCTGTAACTATGCTTATAGCTGCAGACTTAGGGCGAACCATGTCATGGTCTTAATGACCACGTCCCTATAAGACCTATATTACATAAGAGACCTTTACGCAAGTAATATGTATTATGCTTTTATACTTGTATTTTTAACTGATACCACAGTTTCACCATGGTATTCACATATTTTAAATGTGATGTTTCTTTAAATTTGAATTGCTTTTTGATCACATGATGTTTTGAATGGGTATATACAGGTGGTTTATGTCAGCAAATGTTAAACACCTGATGAAGCTGTATGTGAAAGCGCTAGTGTCATTAAAGCTGAGCTCAAAGACTATCTTCTCTGCCTTTTACTTCCTGGAACCACATACCTTTTGGAATTAGTGACTGTTTATACTGGAGCCATACCTTTGCTGCTTGGATTTTCATTTGGATTGTATTTTTTCAGCAGAGGTAAAAGCTGTTTGTTTGGTGACTTTGTTGTTTTTACTCTATTTATGTAATATAAATGCATAGTTATGAAAATCACAATCAGATTAAAGGAAAAATACTAAAAGAATTAACTATGGTTTACAGAGTATAAAATGTGAGCTCAGACCTTCCTAAACTAGATGAATAGTTACCTAATTTGATGTCTTTTGTCCTCAGACCTATGACTGTTTATAGGAGACAGAGACTTGAGAGATTGGCTATTTTGCAGGGAGCTGAAAATAGTGGGAGGAGGGCCAGAGTGGAGTTTAATGTTGCCTCTTAGGAGTAAGATGGGAATGACTGCAGAAAATGAGGAGGTACATCTGGGAATAGTTTCAATGGGGCAGATGAGTTTTTTGTTTAAACATATAGAGAGGTACAGTAATATGGATAAGGAAAATGAGTGATAGGTGGTAAGCTGTTTGAGGCAAAGTAGTGAATGAGGGGTTGTAGAGGCATGATGGGTAGATGAGGATGTAAAAGAATAGTTTGGTAAGGTTAGGGAATGTACTGTGTGGATAATGGTCTGAGATGTTCATAGGTTCATAGGTAGGTACTAGGCTATCAGCCCTGGGGCCTATACAAGCCCAGCCAAAAAGGTACCCTGGCTTTTGCCACCTAAGAAAATTATTTTCCTGTGCCACTGTCGAGCAGAGCCACAGAGGTGATCCCTGGGGTGAATTTCCTATTTCCCATCCAATCATCAAGATTTTTCTTGAAGAGTGCTAATGAGGAGCTTTGTTTAATATAGATAGGTAGTTTATTCCAGAGTATGTGAAGTCTCTGTTACAGGAATCTATCCCTCTGGCATGTTCTGTTTATTGTGGTGACAAGGTTTAGGTCCCTAGAGCATATAGCTCGGAGGGATTGGGATTTCTTTAAGTGGAGCATGTCCAACAGCTCTAGGTTTGACATAGCTTTGAATGTTAGGCAGAGATCACCTCTGAGTAGGCGATATGCGACGAAGTAAAGTTGGAGTTTTTTTAGATGGTCTGCATAGGGCATCTGTTTGAGGCTGGTAATCCTCTTTGTGAGGTATGTCTGCGGCCGTTCCAGTTGTTGTAGATGTCTTGTGAGGTACATACCAAAAAAGGCTTTGTACTTTATAATGGGTCTAATGAGTAATGAGCGGAGGGGAACAATGACCTCATTTTTTCTGGATGAGAAACCTTTTGTGATGAAGTATGCCACATAAAAGGATTTCCTGACTACTGTGGCAATGTGATTATCAAAGGAGAGACTACTGTCCACCTGTGTCCCAAGGTATCTTATCACACTTTCGGTGTTAAGTATACTGCCACCTGTGTTGTAGTTCATGGGTACAGAGTTTTTTCCACAGGTGATGACGATGCACTTTTTGGTATTGAGCTTGAGGCCATGGCTTTGAGACCAGGCATCTGTCTCAATGAGGCCCTTTTGTAGGATGTCCACATCATTAGGAGTTTCGATTATGGCTCCTAGTTTGCAGTCATCTGCAAAGTTCGTTCACCAAAGACCTTCTGTGTTAGCCTGTACTTCAATGAAGTAGATACCAAACTGGAGAGGACCCAGGACTGAACCCTGTGGTACTCCATTTGTCACTTGTCTGAAGTCGGATTTGCAGTCTGCTACTTTCACAGTGTGGGTTCTGTCAGTGAGCCAGTTGGCAACCCATCTTGTGACATAGGGATTTATACCTTATTTAGTGAGTTTATCTATAATTCCAGAGTGGGGGATTGTGTCAAAAGCCTTGGCAAGATCTAGATAGGCTGTGTGAACCACCTTACCCTTGTCTACGGCTTTAGTGACTGCTTCAAAGAAGTCTATCAGGTTTAGGAGACATGATCTGCCTTTTACAAACCTGAACTGGGTGGGGTCCAGAGATTGGAGATTACCAATGTCTTTGTTTATAAGTTCCATGATGATATGTTCCATAGGCTTGCAGACCAGGCTCGTCAGGCTAATGGGGTGGTAGTTCCCAGGGTCTGTGGTGGCTTCCCCCTTGTGGAGTGGGGTAACCGTCGGTGTGCACCATTCAGCAGGCACAAAGCCTGAGGTGAGGCTATGATTGAACATGGTACTTAGGTGGGGTGCCAGATCGTTCTGTAGTTCATGTAGAATGCAGCCTGGGATGTTGTCTGGTCCCATGGATGCTGTATTCTTGGCTTTGCAGAGTGTGTTTTTTACCTGTGCAGCCGTGATTACAGGAACTTTGCATTCTTTCAGTATAGAGATGGGCTCTTTAGGGAGTGAGAGGGGGGTAAAGTTAGCACTGAACCTATCTGCCAGGATGTTGGCAATATCAGTTGGGTCTGTATATTTAGTGCCATTGTGCTGTAACTCAGAGCAGATCTGAGTGTTGTCATTGAGATTCTTGACATAGCTATAGAATGCTTTGTGGTTGTCTTTAGAATCAGTGGTGATTTTGGTTTTGTAACTAGCTTTGGAGGATTTTATCAGGGATCGCAGCTTCTTACTGAGGCTGACCAGAGAGCTCCTCTACTCATGGGATTTTACTCTCTTTTGTAACAGTTTCTTCCTTCTGCTGTACAGTTTGTTTATGGCAGGGGACCACCAGATTGGCTTCCTTTTTTGGAGGATAGCATCTTGGTTCTGTTTGGGATAGCACGATCCATGCTCTCATGTAAGTGCTTATAAAGTGCAATTGTGTAGGATTCAGTAGTTGTAACTGTATTGTCCATCTACATGGGTGTCATGAAGTTCACCACTTCTGTCTTAAGAAGCATGAAGTTGGCTTTGGAGAAATTTTTTACCATGGTTTCCTTAATGGGGGTGGGGGGGTGGGGGCAGGATGTGGATATCTAGTGTAATTAGCTTATGGTCAGAACGGACCAATGAGGCGTTGACTTCAGGTGTGGAACACTGGTCACTCATGTTGGTAATGACTAGATCTAGGATATTGTTGCCCCTGGTGGGGGTGTGGATAAGTTGATCCAGGGCATTGGAGTTTATGAATTCCAGAAAGCGTTGAGCAAAGGAGTTGGTACATGAGTAGTCTTCCCAGTTAATGGTGGGGTAGTTGAAATCACCCATTATTAGGGTGTTGAACCCTAATATTTTCCAGTACATCAAGAAAAGAGGAGTGGGAATTTTGGGGCATGGTGGGTGATCTGTAGCAAGCTACAATTTGGATTGCAGTTTTGCCCAGAGTTAGTTGCACTTGGATAACCTCAGCTGCATTATGTTGAGCAACTAGCCTGGAGGTGTGGATATCCTTAATGAATATGGACACACCTCCACCTTTGGTGTTCTGGTCCAGGTTACATGGCCAAAAAGTGTGGTATGAGTTATAGCCTGGTAGTGCAGGGGTGCTCTCTGGAGCCTTGAACCAGGTCTCAGTCACTGCACAGATATCAATGTTCTCCATTTTAAGGAGTGCCTCGAGTGAGTGCATTTTGAGATTTAGACTTCTAGCACTGAGTAGCATCACCCTCAGTTTTTGTTTGCCTGTTCCTGTTACAGTGGTGAATTTGTCACTTGAACCTTGCCTAAAAAAGGCACTATAGGGGAGGCAATAACCTTAGCCAGTATCCGGAAATCCCAGGGGTGACAGGTACAGGCCATCTCTGGCAAAGCATCGTGGTCTGACGACCATGTCATCCCAGGCAGATAGATACTGGATCCCTTTAGAATGGCACCAAAAGCTTAGCCAATTGTTGAAGTCAAACATTTTGTCCTTGTACTGTGGCATCATTCTGGGTGATGGCAGAATGCTACTCAGGGATAGGGTCATACCTGCCTAGGCTACAAGATTGGAGAGCTTTTCTATGTCTCTTTTCATGTAGTCCAGGAAGGTACGTCTCAGGTCGTTCACACCAACATGGACAATGACAGAGTCATATTTGTACTTGTTGTGGAGTGACCTGAGTGCTTGGGTTATGTGGTGTATCCTGGCACCCGATAGGCAGCTGACAGTAACCTTCTACTTGTTTAGCCTGGTGAGTGGGACATCAGTGTGCCTGACTATAGAGTCACCTATGACTAGTGTATTGGGTAGGTTGTTTTGCCTTATTGGCTGTGGTTGAGTGACACACTGAGTCTGCGGGCTATGTGTCATTTGGGTTGTGTTGGGGGTGGACGTTGCTTGCATTTCTGCTTTGGAGGACCCTGTTGCTTGAGCAGATTATTATTGACAGCCTCCGTGAATGTTTTTGGTTTCTATGTGTGGATTTTGGTGGTGTAGATTTAGTGAGACTATGTGTGGTGTGATGCAAGTATTTACCTTCTCCTCTTGACTGTCAAGTTCAGTCTTGATTGGAGCGAGCTTTACCTCCAGTTTGGCTAGATAAGTGCATCTTTCACAGGTTGTAGTGTTGGGTGGTAGGAGGAGAGGGTTGTCTGTGTACATGAGGCCCTAATATGCCCAGATTCATCAGATAGACAGGAGAGAACACTGGGAGCTGATCTTTGGACATGCCTGAATAAAAAACTATTTTCCTCTAGATAAGTGAGGAAAGTGAGTACAAGAGCTGTTTTTCTCTAAGCAAGTGAGGAAAGTAAGTACCAAAACTGTTTTCCTCTAGGTAATGAAGAAGGTTGAGTGCTGTAGTAATTAGTAGTTTATTTAGTGCTTACAGGTTCTGAACAAGTGCTGATCACTAATAAGCAAATTCAAGTGCTAAAACTAAGAATCTGTTTCTGGACTAAACTAGTTACAGAAAAGGGGGGAAACAAGTGCAAATGTGGCCTTTTAAATCAGAAAGTTGAGAGAGATGGAAAAACTGCCCAAATGGCCAATAACTACAATTTCTGGGCCAGAACCACTCCTTATGTGGTAGATAGGTTACCTAGTGCTTACCACCCCCACTGATAAGCTAGAAGGCTTCCCTCCAGAACACATAAAGCTTGGAGGGGCGCAGAAGCTTACATACAGTCCTGGATACACCAAATCTGAATCTGGACTACACTAGTTATAGGAAAGTTTTTTTTATATATATATATATATATATATATATATATATATATATGTATATATTTATATATACAGAAAAGTAGCTAAAACAGCAGTAAAACAATTCAAATGCAGTACAAGCTAGCACACTTGAGTATGCAGCAATGTTAGACCAAACAGTTTAAAAAATGCAATTAAATTAAAAATGACTAAAAACAAGTGCAGAAGGAGTCTATTAGGGAGAATAAGGTAAAGAGATGGGACTGGGGGGAGTGTCCCAGATCAAATCTACATTGGGGGCGGGCAACTGCAAAAGCCTCCAAATTTAAACAACAAGACAGGGATAAGGAGGGTGGGTATGGGGAAAACCAACACCTTCAGCATAGATCTGAAAAACTATACAGTGAAGCAAAAATAACAGTGCACAACTCTGAAGTTAGCCAGCAATGATATAAAATTAGTCAAACAATTACCATTACACCTGTTAAGAAGGAAGTAATAAAGAAAAGTGAAAGGATGGATAGTAACAGTCAAAAAGAGATACTGGGTATGATGGAGTTCCTGGGAAGCAGGTCTGGGCTGTTTTATGGATTTTGGAGAAGTTTTATAAATTGTGAGAAGTAAATTGAGATATTTATGTGCATAATATGAGGAGTAGGTGTGTTGTGGTGAGATTGCTGCATTTGTACTGCAGGGTGTGCTTAGTAGAATAAAGAGGTTAAGGTATGAGAATGGAAGGGACACAAACAGTTTGTAGGGAGAATGGTGAGGTGAGTGAAGTTGTGTAAAGTTTACGTGTGTTCACATGAAACTGGGAGTTGTGTTTAAGAGAAGGGGCTGATAATCCTGAGGGTTGGTAAACAATGGATTGTATACATTTAATGATATGAGGGTGACCAAGGGAACTGAAGGTAAGAAGACAGCAGTGTGTACAATGCATGCTTCAAAAGTAGACAATCACTCTGCACATGCACAGATAAAAGAGTACAGGTCACTTAGAAGAAAAATTCAAGTGAGTTAAGCTGATACCTATGTATGCTTGAGAAAACAAGACAAAGTTACTAAAAAAACAGTTAGAATGCAGTACTAAAACATAAAAGATAGGTGTACTTTTAAGAAAAGACCAACTTCCACCTAGTCTATCTGGGCACTTTTCAGAGGCAAGTTGCATGAATACATTATGGATGAGAGATTGTATGAAAGATAAGATGAGGTTAATGGAGAAGTGATAAAGCAATACAGTGCTGAAAACAAGGATATGAAGGTGTTTCTGAAAATAGATAGGGGAAGTGACAACAATTGTGAGAGACAATGCTCCTAAGGACATAGCTGACCATTTAAGATTAGCAAAGGGTTTCAAACTTTTGTACGTTTCCAGCAGACAGTCTTGTTGTAATGTGAGGTCACACCCACTGTTGGTGTTAGAGTAGAAGCAGGAACGTTACTGCTACGGCCACTTTATTTGCTGTTATTTGTACTGCAGTGTCTCTGTAATCAACTAGAGCTGCAGTTTTACACATGGAGAAAGAAGAAATCAGCAGAAGAGGAAGATAATGAAATGGATAGCCACAGGAGAAAATTAAGGACTGTATATGCCACTATTTTGAAACACTGTTATGTCATGCAAAAATACAGCAAATACATGGAAAAAAATGCAATGTTTCAATGATTAACTGCTCTGAACAACTAATTTCTGAACACCATACTTCTGTGAGGAATGCAGATCTGTACCATGCAATAATTATACTGCTGTTTAATAGAAGTCCTTTTGTATTATACAATGGATTTACATCATATACATTCCACAAATCAAATAACTGATCGATTACTCAAGTTTTTCATATATTGTAGGCTATAAATGAAGAAGGTAAATCACATTACCCAAAAATTACACAGCACTGCTAATGAGCATCAACATAGCGTTTCCTCAAAATAAAAATGCAGTAATAAAGGAATTAATAAAATGTACTTACAAGACAGAAGGGAGAATATGTGGATGCCAGTGGATGAATCAGAATATACAGGGGGGCAGAGTAGTGGTGTTCATAAATAATGACAGTGTTTTAAAATGCAAAAGTAGAGAGGAGGAGAGATGATAGGATGGATGGGTGAGTAGAAGGACACAAGATAAAGATAAAAGAGACTTGAATTATCAAACACTTCACAGGACAATGAGAGGCAATCAGTCTGTGCATGTGCAGAAGAAGGAAGACGACAAATCGATCAGTAAGAAAGAAAATCAATTGAGTTAAGGTGATACTTCTGGAAGGTTGATAAGATACGACAGAGTTCCTGCTGAGCAGTTAGAAAGCTAGACTAATACATTTAAAAGAAGCACAAATTTCACCTCTTCTGCTCAGCTTCATTTCAGAGGCCAAGTTGCATGCATAAATTAAGGGTGACTGACTGCATGAAAGAGAAGAGGGGATTACTGGAGAACTGATAAAGCAAATGTAGTACCAAAAAGGAGAAAAAAACATGTTTGTGCAAATGAGTAAGGGAAGTGGCAACATCTTATAGAGTCTTCTCCTACCAGTTGTGAAATGCACAGCTCATAAGGGCAAAGTTTCAAACTATATATTCTTAGTAAAATAGTTAAAACAGACACTTAAGTAAATGCCTCCAGCAGAAAGCTGTGTTGCAGTGTGTAGTTAGGCTTTATGTTGTTGTTGCTGGGGGAGGAGAAATGAAAGCATTACTGCTATAGCCTCTTTGTTTACTTTTGCCTTACTTTTATTTGTAGATAAATATTTGATTAGCTTTAGGCCATGTCATTCTACATGCTAGTCTTCATTTAATTCTGCACAAGTGTGCAATATGTGTCTAGGAATCCCAGCCATAGTTTAGCACATCATTACTTTGTTGTTGGGCTAACAGTCAAATAGTTTTATTCATTGACTAAATAAGCCTCATTCTGCATTAAAGCAATACTAAATAACACATTTGTATTCTTCCATCTGCCTCTCAGAGCTAAATTACTGCAATTGACCTTTTAAAAAGGGAGTGTTGTAGAGGTGAGGAAATCATACCACTCAACCTCTTAGAGCAAGAATTCTGGACAATGCCATAAATAACAATTTTTAAATATTGCTCTTACAACTTAGAAAGTTGATAGAATAACAGGTTTTGCATTAGCATGAATTTTTTGAAAGTTATGAAGTCTGAAGCTCAAATGTCTGTTCTTATTTTCTGACTTCAATCTTTAATGCTTAACCAGTAATTTGCCAGAAAACTACAACTTTATGAAAAACATAAAAAATATGAGGCAAATTTTGGACATTCTGAGAAAATCTGTACAGTTGAGAGGTAGAAAGGGATAAGTAAGTGAAAGATATAAGTGAAAGATGTGAAAATATATCCTATATTTTAAGGCCGGTAAGTTCATTCTCTGAAAATCTCCAAAACATCACCTCCTGATAATTCAGGTCTATACCAGAACATCGAAGTATTAAAACTTTGAATGTTCTGATATTGAACACTATTCAGCAAATGCTAAGAATAGCAAAGCTGCAGAACAGCAAATTCTTTCCTCGGGAAAGAATTTGGTTGTCCGTTTCTATGGCTTTGCTATTCTTAGCGCTGTGGTGGAAAGTTACGGGTTGGGTTCAGATAAGTGTGCAATTGTTTGTACGTTAGGGTTAGGGGCGGTTTAAGTGAGTTAGGGTTAGGGCACGGGTTAGGTGAGTGTGCAATTGTGATGGACCTTAGGGTTAGGGTTTGGGTTAAGGTAAGTGGGTAGATAGTAGTGTATGGTTAGTTTAGTGTAGAGTTAGATGTAGGAAGTGTATGTGTGTGGTTGCTGTTTGTTTGATGTGCTTGTGTTGCGTGTATGTGTTTCGGAGCAGCAAACTTTTTCCATGGGAAAAAAATTCGCTGTTCTGAATGTTCGATATTTTAATGTTTAGATGTTTTGGGGCCAATGAAATAGTGTTCACTATTTTCATCTTTTGATAACGTGATATAAATGTGATAATTCTTCTTGTCTCCATTGTCATTCAGAAGCCAAGACTCATTTACTGCATTTTATTCCATTTAAGTCAGCTATGTTTTTGTATCAAGCTGGATATGACATAAATATTAAAGTGTAACTATCTGCTATAAATCTAATATCCCAAACACAGAGGCACACGTGCATCCATACCTAGACCCATGCTCAAACCCACACCAACACACTCCCCACACACACTCTTACGCGTGCCCCCCCACACACATGCGTGTGTGTGTGAATGTGTGTGCGCACACGCACATGCACCCCCCCCCCACACACACACACACACCCACAGCTCACAGCTTGAATTTTGATTAGGATAAATTGCAAACTGAGATGGACAAAGCAAGGATAGAAGCAATAACATGGCTAGGATGAAGAAGTCAAAGCTTTTTGATCCAGATATCTTTATGGGTAATAAAGATGGCTAATATAATCATTTTAATAGGTGAATTACCAATTGTAGCCAAATTAGTCACCTTCAAAACAGAATCCCAACAAAAATTTCAAACACCAATGTGATTAACTAGTCTTTCTTTTTTTCTTGAGGGCACATAAGCTCGGATCATTCCTTATTTCAAGAAGCATTTTTTTCCACAATTCTGTGAATCATCATGTAACAAGTCTGTAATGTTTTGTATTATTATTAAAAGCGATTTTCAACAAGACGTTTATAGTTAATATGCTAAAACAATGTTCAAACTTGTTAAAAAGCAGTTGGCTGATTAAAATAGGACTTCATATCACCTTTTAAACACAGCACAAGTCTGTTCTTAAAATGTGTCAAGAAACTGAATAAAGAATTAATTCCTTCAGTATAGTACTGTGTAAGATTAATTTTACCTTGGTGAATTTCCCTGTATGTGCTCTCTGAAATCTGTCATCATCAGAATTTCTTTAGATATATAAGAACTGAAAGAAGGATTATATTGCAATCAGGTTCTAACCAGTATTTTAATCATTAGTAAAAGCACTACAGTAATATAGTCACCATGATTTTGTAAATAAGAATCCAGAGCTTATCTAAAGAATCCTGTCTTTGTTTGTGATTGATTATGGAGTTGCCTGGTAAGAAAAGTTTTTTTTTGAATTTATACTTCATTTTCTACCACTGTTTTTCACTGCTTGCAGGAAGGAAGGAAGGAAGGGATAGCTTGTAGAAAATATTTACTTTGATTTATATTTTGATGTTTTAATTTTCACTGTTAGAAAGGGATGGGTTTTAGATAGGCAAACTCTAGCCATCATAAGGGACCTAGTCAGGTATAAAGTCACACAGACTGCAGAGAGGACAACCCAGAGCTTCTCTAGATAATCCTGTAGCGCCTTGTGATTGACTGTACAGTAGTTTGGTAACATAAGCTTTTATATGAATTTATATTTTGTTACCACTGTTTTTAACTGTTTATTGGAAGGAAGGGGTAGCTTGTAGACAAGATGATTTGCTGTGATTTATATTTTGTTGTTTTACCTGTAATTTTCACTGTTAGTTGTTCGAAAGGGGTAGGTTTTAAACAGGCAAAGTCTAGCCATCCCATGGGGCCTAGTCAGCTATAAAGTTACACAGGTTGCAGAGAGGACAATCCAGAGCTTATCTAAACAAGCCTACCTTGGTTTATTATATATTGATCTTTACTGTTAAAAACAGGTGTGACTGTGAGTGATGTGAACAGAAGCTACTGTGCATAAATGCACATGATGTAACAGAATTCCAGCTATTGTCTGACTTTCAGAACTTGTACAGTCAGAGCAACAACTTTACTGTACTTAATTTAATATTTAGTTGTATATTGTCTGCATAGTTTTTCTCATAGAAGTTGATTTAAGTTATCTTTGAATTCTGCGGTAAATGATTTTTGATTGTTCTTTTCTTTTGGAATTTTTTATTCATTTACATCTGAAGATGGATTCCTTAAATGAGTGTGCCATCAATAATTTGTTAAAGCACATATATCTTGAACAGTGTATATTTAAAGGTAACACCTGATATCACTGATGATTTGTATTCCTCATGTCAAAAGTTGGATGATCAGCTTACCATTATTAGTAGTAAATCTAGACTTACTGATGTCTATTGCACTTGTGGAATTGGCACGACTTGGAGAACTGTTGTTACATATATTAATTACTAAACTGGTGAGATTAGTAATGTTAGACAAAGACCAAATACACATTTAGGAAAGGATGTGTCCATTGCCAGTAAAATTACTCAACCCCTATGTAACAAGACAATGCCCCTGACAACTTTGAAATTCTGGATACAAGTATTCAGCAATCTGAGGATTCAGGGCATTTAGAAGGAAATAAAATAAGAAAGAAAGGAAGAAGTTCACAACAACAAGGAAGAAAAAATGATAAATTTCTGTAAAGTGAAGAGAATACATACTGAAAAGGACTGTGCTTTGTTATGTAACACATAGATTACAGAGAATGATAAAATTTTTCTAACATAAAACCTTCAATCTACAGAGAAAGGCAATATTTTCCAAACACGAAGATAGAAAAAAGAGACAAGGGGCAGGTGAAAAGGAAGACTTCAAACTGAAAGTGGAAGGATTTAAGAAAATTAGTGTAAAAAAAAGATGAGAAAGACAGATGTTGATAACATGGCTGAAGCTGTGGATGTACTAAGACAGCTGGGTGAGAATCATATGTTTGTAAATACAATATGCAATGAAAACAGTGGGGTTAATAAGACCAATAGTGATGAAAGTCATTCCTTTGTAACAATTTATAGAGCAGATATTATTGTATTAGAAGTTGAAGATTCTTCAGAGCTGGTCAGGAAATATATTCCTGTAATTGTAAATTCAGTTATTAAAGGAACTGATACTAACATTTGCAGAGAAGATAAGAACATTAAACAGTGTTATGCTTGCCAGGAGTAAAAACAGAGGATGTGAGACAGAGCTTTGAATGGCTTGATATAAGAAAGTATTGATCTGTTTTTATTCATGTTGGTAGAAATAATCTCATCCACAATGTCTCTTTGACTATTAGTAGGTAACGTACAGCGCTCTTAGATAGCATAGCTTGTATAGGTGTTGGGACATATATTTTCACAGATCACATATAGAATGGAGATTCAGGTCACTGTGAATGAAAAGATTTTTGGGGTAAATACCTACATGAAAAAAAAAAGCCCCATTAAAAAAAATGGTAATGTGTAGAGCATCCGAGCCTAATTTTGGGCACACGTGTTCAGACTTGTCATGAACAGGGAAGAGAATTTTTGCAGCAAATATTTTGCAATATTTGATAAACACAAGGCAGGATTTTTCCCAGGTCAAAAATTTCACAGTCCACAGATAACAGCAATTGATGCATCTCTGATGTTTGTTAACTAGGGGCATTGATAAAGCTTTTTTTTTTAATTGGGAAATTCAAAACAACCAGTCTCTGTGGTGTTCTTCGAAGTCTCACAAACCCAGTATGTCAATATACTGGGTCCAACAACAAATAATGAGGAAACTTCCCTGTGTGGAAGATATAAGATTCCCTAGAGTTCCTTAGAGTTCAGGCACCTAATAAAAAAATACTGTGAATATCCCACCTAATAACAGGTGGTAGAAATACTTTCTTTAAAAACTTTCCAAAGTATAATGATCCAATACTATAACATTAATACATTTTAAATGGCGGTCTGTTTACACATTTTTACTAATTTTTTTCCACTGAATTTTTCATATATTTTTTATAGATTTCTGATTGTATTTTACTTTAAAATTATTTAACAGATTTATCAGTTGAGATTAACAGACCTATGTGCATATATATATATATATATATATATATATATATATATATATATATATATATATATATATATATATATATATTCTCAAGTGTTTGGTAGGTTTTTATTTAGAATTTGTATTTTTTTGTGCTACATTATCTTAAATAATAGGTATTGTTTTTAGCCCAACAAAATGTAGTGTTATATATTGTTATTTAACTTGTAATTTTTAGTTGCTTTTCCCACTTGACACACAAACCTAAAGAAGTTCTAATAGATGAAAGCAATATATGTTAAAAAAGTTAAAAATGTTTCTGAATGTTGGTAGAAAAGATTTCTGAGGAGTTTTGGAGACTTTTATTAACTTTTTCTTTTTTGATACTACAATGAAATGCTTTCAGGAAATTATAGCAATTATTAATATATATTTTTGGGGGGGTTTAACTTTTAGTTTAGTTTAGTTTAAACATATCCTGGAATCACACTGCTTGAAGTAGGGCAGCACTGTGTTGAAGATCACACTGGTGTATGGGGGAAGGGGCATTTAGCTATTAAACATACTGATTGTCTTTTACAACACAGCTTTTAAACAAGTTTTAAACAGGTGTATAAATGTAATGGTGAATTTCTACACTTTGTTCTGTTTTTTCAACTACTATTTAGATCACTTGTTTGTGTGTTTCTAATAAAAAAGATTCAAGCTGAACTAGCTTTTGCTTCCGTACTTTCATTACTTGATTTGTACTTTGGAAAATTTTTAAAGAAATTAATTCTACCATATGTTATTAGGTGGGATATTCACAATATGGTGTTTATTAGGTGCCTGAACTCTAAGGAACTCTTAAATCTTCCACACAGGGAAAGTTCCTCATTATTTATTGGAAAACTTGCTATGTTCCCACCAGGCTGGTGTTGTTATTGTTTGTGAAACATGGTTAAAGAGCAATGATTGGAAACCAGTTCTGTCAGGGTATAAAGGTTTTACTGTAATAGACATTCTAACAAAAACTTTTTAAGTGGAGGTGTTATGATAGGGTTAAATATAGTTATGAGATCAGTGATTACTATATGTTCAATGATAACACCAATACAGTAGATTGTGTAACTGTGACAGTAATGGCATCCCTGGTACATATAACAATTGTTGTTGTGTATAGACCACCAAAGTCAAGTGTAGATGACCTAGAAGAATTCATACATTTCTTACATTAAACACAGGAGGGAAGAATAATAGTGGCTGGGGACTTAAATTTACCAGAAACAGGCTGAAGTAATATTGATTCAACAACATTAGTAAGGAAATTATTTGTATGTTTGGAACAATGATTGCTTCAAATTGTAAAAAAAAAAAAAAAAAAAAACTACCAGGGAATGGAACCTACTAGAAGTTGTGTTCCTAAATAAATTACTATTACTTCATGTCAAATTTTACCCTAGTTAATATGCACTGATCATGAGATTATAAATGTTAAACCTCTGCTAGATAGTTCTTCAAAACTAAAATCAGGGCTGTGTTACAAATCTCTGTGTTGGCCCATACCTTACTTGGATAGAAGGAAGTTCTCTGTTCACTTGTGAGAGTGGAGCTTTGAGCAGCCTATTTGTCCCTGGAGGAGTGGTTTCAGCCCATAAATTAGTGGTTTATTGGCCATTTTGGGCTAATTTCTATCTCTTTCATTTCCCTACTACAAATACCGTATTTGCCTGGTTTTGCATGCAGTTAGCTACGGTAAAACTATTCCCAGCTCCACAAAGTCTCCTCTTCAATTTTTCTCTTGGAACTAGACACATTTTCAACTTAAACACTCAAGCCATTCATTTCTCAGCCCAGCACTTGCTCAAAACTTATAACACTTATAAACCCTAGCACTAGACCCTCCTGTACTGTACAGAAGGACAAGGCTCTCTATTCGACCTTACCAGCCATCCAGTAAAACAGTTCACTGTACCTATCCAGGCATGTCCAAAGGGCAGTTTCAGGTGTACTCTCCAGTCCAACTGGTGAATCTGGGCATTTTGAGGCAATGATACAACTGCCTCATGTACACAGACAACCCCCTCCTCCTACCACCAAACACTAATAAATGTGAGAGATGCAATTATACAGCCAAACTGGAGGCTAAGCTCTCTCAACCCAAGACTGGATCAGACAGTCAAGAGGAGAAGGGAAATACTTGCATCACACCACCAGTCTCACATAGACCTATTAAAGCAGCACTGGCAAAAAACACACATAAATACATGAACACATACTTATAGGCTCTAAATAAAAATCTGCAAAACCAACAGAGACCTCCAAAGCAAACATCCAAGCAACCTCCGCCCCTTCAACACAAACCATGAAACACATACATCATAAAACCAGTGTGCCATGTAATCACAGCCCTTAAGGCAAAATAACATACCCAACATACTAGTAATAGGTGACTCTATAGTCAGGCACACTGACGTTCCACTCACTAGGCTGGATAAGGAGAAGGTTACTGTTAGCTGCCTGTCAGGTGCCAGGATCCGCCACATAACACAAGCACTCAGGGTCACTCCGGAACAAGTACAAATATGACTCTGTCATTGTTCATGTTGGTGTGAATGACCTGAGCCATACTTCCCTGGGCTACATGAAAAGAGACAAGGAAGAGCTCTCTGATCACGTAGCCAAGGCTGGTATGACCCTAACCCTGAGTAGCTTCCTGCCCTCACCAAGATTGATGCCATGGTATAAAGAAAAAATTCTCGATTTCAACAATTGGCTAAGTTTCTGGTGTCATTCATAGGGGATCCAGTGTCTGTCCACCTGGGATGACATGCTCGACAAGCCACACTGCTTCGCTAGAGACAGCTTGCACCTGTCACCCTTAGGCTTTTGAATACTGGCCAAGGCTCTTTCCACCCCCATAGTGCCTTTTTTAGACAAGGCTCAAAAGATGAACCCACCGCTGTAAATAGCACAAGTAACAAAAAACTGAGGGTAATGCTACTCAATGCCAGAAGTCTAAACCTCAAAATGAACTCACTGGAGGCACTCCTTAGTATGAAGAAAATTGATATATGTGCAGTAACAGAGAACTGGTTTAAGGCTCCAGAGACCACCCAAGCACTACCAGGCGACAACTCATACCATACATTTCAGCCACAGAACGCAAACCGAAATACAAAAGGCGGGAGCGTATCCATATTCATCAAGGATAACCACACCTCCAGGTTAGTAGCACAGCATGATGCTTCAGAGATCATCCATGTGCAACTAACAATGGGCAAAACTGCAGTTCAAATTGTAGCTTGCTAAAGATCACCCACCATGTCCCAGGATCCCCATTTCACGTTTCCGGTAACACTGGGAAACATAAAGGTCCTACCAAACACCCTAATATTGGTTGATTTCAACTACCCAAACATTAAGTGGAAGAACTACTCAAGTACTATCTCCCTTGCCCAACATTTCCTAGAATTTATAAACTCAAACACCCTGGTTCAACTGGTCACCACTCCCACTAGAGGTGACAACATATTGGACCTGGTCATCACCAACATGGGTAACCAGTGTGCCACACAGGAGGTCAACCCCTCGCTGGTTAGATCTGACCATAAACAAATCACTTTGGATATCCACATTCTGCCCCCACCCCCAGACAAGAAAACCACTGTGAAAAACTTTTCAAAAGCAAGCATCACGTTACTTAAGTTCGAGGTGGAACGTTTCAAAGCCCCCATGCTGAAGGATAATGCTGTCCAGGCTACAAAATCCTTTACTAATGCATTCTACAGGCACCTACAAGAATGCATGGAACATGCCATCCCAAGCAAAATCAAGACTCACTCCTTCAGGAAAAGGAAACCAGTCTGGTGGACTCCTGCTGTAAACAAGCTATACAATAGAAGGAGGAAACTAGTACAGAAAAGAGTATAATCGCAAGAAGGGAAGACATCCCTGATCAGTATCAGCAAGAAACTAAGATCCCTCATAAAATCATCCAATGTGAGCTTTGAAAGAAAAATTGCCAAGGACTCCAAAGATAACCACAA
Source organism: Protopterus annectens (assembly GCF_019279795.1). Classification (NCBI taxonomy): domain Eukaryota; kingdom Metazoa; phylum Chordata; order Ceratodontiformes; family Protopteridae; genus Protopterus; species Protopterus annectens. Next base: position 1,055,182,661 of record NC_056741.1, on the reverse strand, counting down.
GGCATTCTTTAGCTATTTCAAGAATCTAAGTGGCAATTCTCAGATCTGCTTGGAGTTAATGCAGAATGGTACAAAATACACTGAACCGACCGATATCGCCAACATCCTGGCAAACAGGTTCAGTGCAAACTTCACCCCCTCTCACCCCCAAAAGGGCCCATAACCATACCAGAAGAATGTAGAGTCCCTGAAATAACAGACACTCAGGTTAAAACAGCCCTCTCCAAAGCCAAAAACACAGCATCAATGGGACCAGAGGGTGTCCCAGGAATCATCCTACACAAGCTCAAAGATGAACTAACCCCTCACCTAAACACACTGTTCAAACTCAGCCTCTCCACAGGCTACATACCCACAGAGTGGTGCACAGCAATGGTTATTCCGATCCACAAAGGTGGAGCCACAACAGACTCTGGAAACTATTGCCCTATAAGCCTGACTAGCTTGGTCTGCAAAGCTATGGAGCGCATCATCATGGAATTAATTAACAGAGACATTGGGAACCTCCAAACACTGGACCCTACCCAGTTCAGCTTTGTTCAGGGCAGATCATGCCTCCTAAACCTGGTGGACGTCTTTGAGACAGTTACCAATGCTATAGACGAGGGAAAGATGGTACACACAGCCTACCTAGACCTCGCTAAGGCCTTCGACACCATTCCCCATTCTGGTATTATAGACAAGCTCACCAGCCTGAACATAAACCCCTACATCACAAGATGGGTTGCCAACCTGATCACGGACAGAACCAACATGGTGAGAGTTGTGGGAGCTAGGTCCGAATCTAAACCAGTTAAAATTGGCGTTCACCAGGGCTCAGTCCTGGGACCCCTCCTATTTGGCATATATTTCTCAGAGGTACAGGCAAGCACAGGAGGACTATGGCTGACCAAGTTCGCAGATGACTGCAAACTAGGGGCAATAACTGACTCTCCAGCTGACACAGACATCCTCCAAAAGGGTCTCACTGAGACGGATACCTGGTGTCAAAATCATGGCCTCAAGCTAAATGCCAAAAAGTGCATAGTCACCCCCTTTGGAAAAAACAAAGTACCCACAGACTACCACATAGGTAGTAGTCCCCTAAATATGGAAGACGTAATAAGGGATCTGACAGCCCAAGTAGATAGTAATCTCACCTTTGATAATCACATTGCCAAAGTGGTTAGAAAATCCTTCTACGTGGCCCACCTAATCACAAAAGGGTTCGCATCCAGATCAAAAGAGGTCATTGTGCCTTTCTACTCATCACTTATCAGACCCAACATAGAGTACAACGCCCCATTTGGGATGTACCTTACAAGACACCTGCAACAGCTGGAAAGACCACAGAAGTATCTCACCAAGAGAATCACTGACCTCAAACAGATGCCCTATGCAGCTCAACTGAAGAAACTACAGCTGTACTCGGTTGCATACCGCCTACTCAGAGGTGATCTCTGCCTGACATACAAGGCCATGTCCAACCCAGAATTGATGGACATGCTCCACCTAAAGAAAACCTTATCCCCTTGAGCCACATGCTCTAGGGATCTAAACCTCACCACAACAATAAATAGGACATGCTAGGTTCCTGTCCCAGAGACTTCCCATGCTTTGGAACAAGATCCCAATCTACATTAGGCAGAGCTCCTTGCTAACACTCTTCAAAAGAAACCTTGACAAGTGGATGGGAAACAGAAAGTTTACCTCGGGGATCACTTCAGTGGATCTGCTGGACTGAGGCACAGGGAACTAATCTAAGGGGGTGGTGGAAGCCAACACATTCTGGCTAGGCTTATATATGCCTTTGGGCAGATAGCCTAGTACCTACCTATGAGCCTATGAACATATCTAAACCAATGCACAGAAGATTAATTACAGATTATGTGGAAGCAGAACAGTCACTATATAAAACTAATTGAAGTGATGTGTTCAGTGGAAAAAATGCAGAAGGAATGTGGCAAGTTTTGAAAGAGAAATTGCTTGAGTGCAAAAAATCAAAAAAAAAAAATGTTTGACATCAGGATCTAGGCATACGATATCGGGGGGATATATTTTCATAAGAACAAGATTACTGATTAAGGTGAGAGACAAAAATACAAGAAATAGAAAAGAGGTCGAACTACAACTTTGAAAACTAAATAAGCTGAGCAAACAAATTAAGCATAGTATGATATAAGATCAAGAACAATTTAAATAAAATTTATATAAAGATATTGAGCATAATAGGAAACCATTTTATAGTTACATAAGATGTAGAATGAGTAAAGTCATACCAATTGATAAACTGTGTAGAATCTAAAATTTATTGTCAGACACAGCAGATTATAGATACATTTACAAAATCTTATGCAAAACAGTTTAGCTCCACAAAGGGAGTGATAAGTTCTCCTAGAGACATCCAGGTAAACTCAGATACTGAAAAAAAATAGGTTATATTGAAAAGGAATGATGTAAACTAGATCCAAACAAAGCATAGGGAGGAGATAGATTTAGAAATAATGACCTGAGAGCACTTCAGCAAAACTTACAGTACCATTATATTTATTATTTACTAGGTTGTATAAATATGTGGAAATTCCTCAAGATTGGAGACATGCACTTGTTAAACATGTCTTTAAGGGAAAGGAGATTAGGGCAAACCCAGAGTCATATAGAGCCTTAAGTCTGCTTTCATATTGTGAAAAAATCATAGATAAGGTAATATTGGATAAGTTATCAGAAATGGAAAGGTTGGGACTTGAAACTATATATCAGTATGCATATGCTGAAAATAGACCTAGTACCACTTGTAACATGTTCTATAACAATATAATGACAGTTGCAAATGAAAAATTGTGCTGTAATGTAATTTATATATTTTATTTATTTATTTATTTATTTTACATTTGTTGACCGGGCTAGTCTAGCTGGAGACATGTCCATTTTCAGTAGAGGCCCGAGGAGAAAAGCTCCAAGAATAATACAGAGTTTCTTTACATAGTTAAAAACAGGAGTTATACAGATAATAGAGATAGCAGTATTACAAAAAAGGTTTTTTTTTTTTTTAATAGTACAGGTTGGTGTTATCATGGTCATTTAGTAAGGTACAGAGTAGAATTAAGATGGTCATTTTGTAAGAGACTGAGGTATGATGTAGATATATACTAGTAAGATAAATGCAATAATGAAGTTTATGGATACATAAAAGGGAGATAATAAGGGATGAGGTGGGATAAGTGAATATGTGAAGATTTAGTCATATAGACTTAACTTCAGCATTTGACGGGGTCCTACACAAAATACCAATCAATAAATTAGAATAACTAGGTATTGATGTACTCTTCATAAAAAGGAAAGCTTTGTGGCTTACAAATAGGGTATGACAAGTCTCATATAGCAATTGGAAAGGTGAAATTCTTGGTTAAAGTCAGGGTGTCCCACGGGACATTGTCCTGGGCCCTTATTTTGATTGTATTATTCACACCTATCTTTTTCATCTGAAGTGTTCTATAGTTTAATCGCTCATAGGTGTCCACATATCCCCACCAACAGTTACCCATGTGTACAACAGCAACAGTACTGAAAAAGTAAATAAAGAAACCCTTTTATTTTTTTTTAAACTCTGAACAAAGCTAACTGTAGGTATGTGAGTGTGGCCATCGCATAGCCATGGTTAAAGCAGCTTAAAAGGCTGAAGAGGATAACAAGCAAGATATATGCAAATGAAGCAGTACAGCAATAGTGTAGTGGGCAGAGCATCTACCTAATGATCAGGCATTATCGGTTCGAGTCCCTCTGTAGCACATTCCATTTTCCGTGTGAAATCTCTATATGAACATTTTTTTGCTGTATAACCTACTAAATAACATTTAAATATGAACTGGAGTACTGCATTACATGCACATGTGAAGTGTCATGGTCATAATGAATAAGCCAATAGTAAGCAGGTTTAAGAACAGATAAGCAGTAGTAAGCATATGCAAGCACTAGTAAGCATATTTAAGTGCATTTGCATGGGGGTAAGCATTGCCTACACAGATTAAGCAAAGTAGAAGCTGCCTGAGTGTAAGAAACTGTAACCGGTTAGCATTGCTTAGCTCCACGCAAACCTGCGCACACCTGCTTACAACTGCTTTAAAGTGCCTTAATCACTCTGTACCAAATGGCCAGTGTTCTGCCCAGCAACAAAATAAACAGCTTCTGCAATGATTGAACCCAGGACCCTGTACACTACAGTCACAGTAGTTAACCACTAAGCCATCAAAGTAAAACATATGAGTGAGGTTTCAACAAAGAAATTGTCACCATAGGAAAATCAAACCGAACATGTGAACTGAATCTATGTACAGTGTGATGTTGTATAACCTGCTACATAACATAAATATGTGAAATGTAGTACTGCAGTAAGGCCAGATGTGAAGCATTATAGTAATAAAGTGTTGAAGTCCCCAGGACCCAATATAGTGTATGTACACATGAATCACAGATACCCAGCACATATATGACATGTAACAAATTATAAATCAATGTCAAAAGGACAATATAATGCTAATTAGATATTAAGCAATGTTAAGCATTGCACAGGTTGGCTTACGTGGTTTAAGCAATGTGTAGGCCGGCTAATTCAATCTGCCCAGTGATGTGCCACTTTAAGCAATGCCAACATTAGGTAAGCAGGTGTGCCCATAGCTTAGCCTTTTCAAAATCATCCAATCATGGGAAAGTGCAGGAAATCGGGCATATTTAAACCCCACAGGTGCCAATAATCCCCATAACTGGTTGCAGCTCCCTACTGTAAGCAAAATGGCTGGAGTAGGTGAAGGCAATTGATTCAAAGTGCATCACTAGGGCATTAATGAGTCTAAATACATGGTGTGGCTCCTGGTCAAGCACCATGAGCAGAGACTCCTGCAGGCCCATTACCAGGGCTTCCAGTATAAAGCGGAGGCCTGGGACAGTCTTGCCCATGAGCTTACTAGTACCACAGGTATTCCACAGACTATTGAGCAGGTCAGGCATCACCATGCTGAACTGAAGCGGTATAAGGGAGTTCTACTGGAACAGTGGATCCAGGAGTGCAGGCAGATGGCTGATACCCCAGTACTGACTAAGTACCCATTCCACTAAGTAAATAATAATTGCCTAGCTTGTGTATACTATGAATAGGTATGGATAAATGTCACTGTATTTCTCTGACAGCTGCAGATTAGCAGGCTGTGAAATAGCAAGCCCATGCTGCTAGGCTGCAAAGGCTGCATCATGAGGCAGGTTAGTAATAATCCTGCATGAACTGTCATATCCTGTGAATAAAGGTATAACCCCTGAAGTGTTTGTGTATACTCAGATTTAATATGTTGTAGTGTTGCGTGCTATAAATAGTAGTGTAGTATTAAACAGTGTGACCCACACTGTGGTTTGCAGATAAAATGTGTCGGAAGTTCTGTGTAACAAGAGGTTAGTCATATTGTACAACTGAGGGAGACTTAGAGAGAAAAAATTGGAAAGCTTTACACCAATTCCCTCATAGCACAGTGTACTGCAATGTTAACTGCAATATTTTTAACACACACAGCAGGGACTGAATCCCGGGAGTGGTAGTAAGTTGTATGCATAATCATACCCCTCAGCGGTACAGAATTTGTGAGAATGTTCAGATTGAAAGCTGTATGCATAATTAGACCCAACAACTGTACAGATTTTGCTAGAATGTTCATATAGTAAGCTGTAAGCATAATCATAACCTTCAACTGTACAAACTGTGTCAGAATGTCCAGATAGTAAGCTGTATGCATAATTAGACCCAATTGTACAGATTTTGCTAGAATGTTCAAATAGTAAGCTGTAAGCATAATCATACCATCAACTGTACAGACTGTGCCAGAATGGTCAGATAGTAAGCTGTATGCATAGTCATACTCCTCAACTGTTCTGATCTGCCCAGCTTGTCAAAATAAATTGCCCAAATCTGCTGCCTGGTACGCGTTTTCTCCAGAGAAATTAGTGTGAGGATCCAAGAAATGTAGGCAGCCTATGATGACATATAACCGATAGTCAAACCTGTACATAGTCAGAGAATGTATATGAAAATAAACCTGTCATTGTAGCATCACACCCAAAGTATAAGAGAGCAATTCTCATAATATGTTACATTAACACCTGCATCCAGTCAAGCCTCATCCAGAGTGTGTGCAATAACGAATTGAGGGGTACATCAACATGGAATCTGGGAGTATGTGTAGAATTTGTCAGGTAGTGTTAAAAAAGATCTTCTCAACAGCTATAACAGGTAAAAGGTGTAGGCTATACGTTAGACACAAGTCCAAGTATAAACGAATCTATAGACTTACCATTGTACAAAGTAAGGCCAGTGGGTAGTGTAATAATACATGTAAAGGACAGATCACTGCAGTGTCTAAGAAAGTTGTGAAAACTACAGGGATATAACAGTTGTTAATTGAGCTCTGTCTCTTGCCCCCATCATATGTGCAACAATAACCCAATTATACACCTCAGTGGGTATGTTTACTCTCCAAACTTATGTTGGGACATATGTCCTATTGGTTCATAAATATCCACATTTGGTTCTATGCATATGCCATGTTAAAATACACCCATATTGGTGGCCTGTTGCCATCAATAAAACCTGCATGCTGCTGTAATGTCCACTGCTATTCCATATATGCATGTGTTCTGCTCGCTATGCAACTGGTTTAAATTTGGTGTCTTGGGTTAATGGGTGTACCTATGCATGTTGTTATAACTAATCCTGGATGCTGTTGACTATTACTAACCCATATCTGTCTGAAAACTGCAACACCATAGCTCGTATGGGAAGGCCGGTCCCAGCGGACCCACCTGTCCCACCTCAGTTGGCCATGGCACTGGGCACCAGCATGCCTGGGGACCAGCCTGGGACCTCCTCCTCTGTAGGCCCTACACCACCTTCAGGTGGAACCGCCGCAAGGGATGGGGCTCGGACCCCCCTGTGAGTGGGGGTGGAGAGGAACCTGTCACCCATCATCAGGTCCGGGCTGTGCTGCATAGGGAGATCGATAGGGCATTTCGAGATCAGCTATGCCAGTTTGAGGGCTGAGTGGTGCAATTAGAGGGTGAGCCTGCCTCTCCTACCTAATCCCCAGCATAATCACCTTTGGGGCCATGAAGGTGCAGTGGTGACTGCCCATGGGTGGGGACCTCAGTCCCACTGTTTCCATTTGGGGGCTCATGGGCTTGTGACTTCCAAACACCCCTCCCCAACCAAGGTGTTAACCCCCACATGTGTGATATACTGCTCCTGTATGGGTCTTGTTTGTCTTGTCTGTTAACCTACCCAACCTACCTCCCCAAATATACCTACTACTCCTACCCAACATCCCACTCTCACCTGAAAAAAAAAGGGCAATCTGTTCCCACAGAACTATCTCGCCCAATACATAGATGTCCATTTCACACACATGTCTACTGGACACATGTAATCAGGTCTAACTGGCATCACAATGAATTATTGTTGTCCTCACCCCTTTCTCAGGGGTTTCAGTGTCCAACTCTACCTCCAAATTCAGTGCATATGCACAGCTATTGCTGTAGAAGAAATGGGCAGCTATGGACCTTCCCTACACCCTTCCTGCACATCTCTGCCTATTTTCCCTACCGTCTTTCCCTCTCTGTGCCCCTTTTTTCACCACTTTCCTATCAAACTCTTTTTCTTTTCTTTTAAAGAAATTAGCACGGGGTAAGGTAGAGTAAGCACTTTTAAGCAGCAGTAAGCAGGTTTAAACCTGTTTGTGTGGGGGTAAGCAATGCCTACACAGGTTAAGCAATTCAGGAGCTGAGTAAATGAAACAGTAACCAGAACTTAACAGTGCTTACAATCGCGCACACCTGTGCAAACCCGCTTACAACTGCTCAAAAGTGCCTTAATCACTCTGTATCCATCAGCCCTTGTTCTGCCTAGCAACAAAATAAACAGCCACTGCTAGACGTGAACCCAGGACCCTGCACACCATAGCCAAAGTCCTTTACCACTAAGCCATGTCAGATATACATAACCCTGCTGTATTCACAAACATATCATCCAGCCCAGTCATTCAACAGTACCGAGAATGTATTCCAACATGTAGATGTATGTGTGTGAGTAAATATATTAATGTCTAAACAAGTACAACATATTGAGATAGATATATATATATATATCTATATATATATATATATATATATATATATATATATATATATATATACATATATATACACACATATATATATATATATATATATATATATATATATATATATAAACATATAAACATGCAAATTCCTACATTTATAGACATATATGTCTACATCTACATGTCTAAATATATATGGCAGGTTATATATATGTCAGCAGATATATATATATATATATATATATATATATATATATATATATATATATATATATATATATATAGACATACATCTGTAGATAACAATGGGGAAATAACAAAAACATATATGTCCTCATGCAACATTAATGGGGTTGAGAGGCCCATACACAATATATGTCTTGTATGAATAGGTATACCCCCCCACTGCCAAACAAGTCCCCCTGCAATACACTACCAAGTTTTGAAGATCCCATAATCAGGACCAGACACGACATGGCCATCCCTAGGATACATATACACAGACACATATATGCAGATACAGGTATATATATATATATATATATATATATATATATATATATATATATATATATATATATATATATATATATATATATATATATATATATATATATAGATATATAATTACACATACACACACAGATATATGTACAGTAAGATACATATGTAGTACGTGCACACAATATAGAGCAGCCAGTATTTCTACAGTTACCACCTTACCAATTGGAGACTGTATGAGCCACCCATATGAATGACATTCATTGCCTGCAACATATACCCACACAGATATCAAAGGGTATAACACCACTCACAGGTCTAAAACAAAATTGAACTGGGAACAACTCAAACAAATAACTGAGACCTGCAGAGTACTACTCACCCAAAAGCACAAAGTAGTAGTACGAATAGATTTAAATAAACCAATTTAATACGAATTAAATGAAAATAACAGGTATAGGTTAACGCTTTTCATCACACTTAGTTGTGGGACTTCTTCAGACAGGAAACACATACACAACAACTGTAATAAATATCCTAGGGCCCATAGTGCCTGGAAAACAAACACCACAGCTGATTAAATTAGATGTGTAACATTGGGTGACTTAAAATGCTATAACCATTAAAAAGCTTAAGAAACATTTAAAAACATTTAAAATTGTGAGTTCAGTCATATGTGATAAGACTTCAACTATCCTACAATTCTCTAATCATGGACGAAAAAATTTTTTACTAATTATTTTGTACAAATAATGTAAATATTGCACGCATCAAACTGATAACCTGTTCGATTAACCTGAATAAGGCGTATATATAAAAATAAAAACATGTGTATATAAACATATATAAGATTGTGTACATTCAGATAAAATCATTAGTGGCTGATGATTTAATAAACCTCAAATCAATATATTCCAGTAAATATTCAATAATATTAATTTGTCATGGTCTATAAATATAGTTAAAAATGTATAAATATGTAAGTATGTAAATATGTTTAATTAAGTATATATATATATATATATATATATATATATATATATATATATATATGTAAAGTTATATATAATATGTTAGGCAGTGTGTGTATACATGTATATACCTACCTAGTCAAACTTTTTAATTTCAAAATGGGGTAGAGGGAGCATGTTTCATTAAGTCCTGAAAAACTGCTTGCATTACTGTGTATCTGCCAGCATAGTTCTAGGACCTCTAACTGTACACAATATGGTCCACCCCTGCCATCTGGTTCAACACAGTCTACAGCTCTAAACAGGAATCTGTGGTTCGGATATTCCAATGTATGTTTTGCTAGTGTGTTTTCTAATTTACTTTTCTTAATACCATACAGGTGTTCATAAAACATTCACAAAGCTTCCTGTCAGTTTTTCCAAAGTAAAATGCTGTACATTGTTGGCACTGGACCAGGTAGACTACACCTTTTGTGAGGAACTATAGAACTATGCTGGCAGATACGCAGTAATGTAAGATTGCCAAAGTAGGGCAACTGAATTGTAGTGAGTGTGACTAGCCAAACATGCATTATTCCCTACACAGACATAGGAACAGACACAAAAGCATCCACAACTTCCATGTGTGAGAAAAGAACCCCTACCAGAGTTCTATATCACACTACAGCATTATGCTGTTATAGCATGCACGACAGAGATTACTAGAGTACACTCTCCCCAAAGGTGTACTTCACAGTGATTGACATCAGCAGGATTCCCAAAGTAGGGCATTTGAATTGTATTGAGTGTGACTCACCTAAAATGCCTTAATTAGTCTGTATGCAACAACCACTGTTATGGCCAGAACAAAAATAACCTGTCTTTGCAGTTCATGAACCCAGCGCCCTGTACACTACAGTCACAGTAGTTAATCACTAAGCCATCTCAGCAGTACGAGACTGAGGTTTCACCAAAGTAATCCCACCATAGAGTAATCAAACTGAACATGTGAAAGGAATGTATATACAGTTGTCCATAAAAGACTTTGCCAAAGCCAACTTCATGCTACTCAAGTCAGAAGTGACAATGTTTGTGACACCCATGGAGACAGGAGCTGAAAGTTCAACTGATGAATCCTACACTAAGTTAATGTATGAGCACATCCACTTGTGCATGATTCCTGACACCCCACATAGAACCCGACACCCTCCTCCCAAATAGGCAAGTCAGTCTGGTGGTCCCCTGCCATAAACAGACCATACAACAGAAGGTAGACACTGTTGAAGAAAAAAGGATAATCCAAGGATGCAAACAACTCCCTTACCAGCGCCAGTAAGAAGCTGAGATTCCTCATGGAATCCTCCAAAGCTAGTTATGTAACTAAAATTGCCAGAGATTCCACAGACAGCCACACAGCATTCTATGGTTATGTCCAGAATCTAACTGGCAATGCTCAGAAGTGCTCTGTGCTACAACAGAATGGCATTACATAGACTGCTCCCACAGAATTTGCCAATAACCTGGTAGATTGATTTAGTGCCACATTCACCCCCCCCTCTCACCCCAAAAGGGCCCATGTCAATACGAAAAGAGTTCTAATTTCCAGTACTCACGGCCACATGGGTAGAAACCACACTATCCACAGCTAAGAATACAGCATCCGTGGGACCAGATGACATCCTGAGCTGTGTACTACATGAACTACAAAATGAAATGGCAACTCACCAAAATGTCATGTGTAATCATAGCCTCACATCAGGCCTGGTGTCCACTGAGTGGTGCACAGATGCAGTTATCGCACTCCACAAGGGGGGATCCACCTTGGATCTCAGGAACTACTGTCACATCAGTCTGACAAGCTTGATCTGCATGGCCATTGAATGCATTATCATGGAATTTATGAACGCAGACATTGACAACCCTCAAACACTGGACCCCGGACAGATTGGGCTCATGGAGGGCCAGTCTTGTCTCCTGAAACTGATTGACTGCTTTGACTCAGTCTGCATAGCTGTTGAAGAGGGTAAGGTAGTCCACACAGCCTATGTGGACCTTGCCAAGCCCTTCAACACCATCCCCCAGTCTGGAAACATAGATTAACGTACTAAGCCGGACATACATCCCTATACCACTCGATGGCTTGCTACATGGCTTACTGACAGAACCCAAATTGTAGATGTAACCAACTCCAAATCCAGCTCCAGACAAGTGACAAGTGGAGTACCTCAGGGCTCAGTCCTGGGACCACTGTTGTTTGGCATCTACATCACTGAAGTACAGGCCAACAGTATGGGACTCTGGCTAACAAAGGTAACTGATGACTGCAAACTGGGAGTCATTATGAGCCTGACTGTACTGCATGATATGTTACTGATACCAGGCTGACATTATACAGGTGGGATGGAGTACTGTTAACATCCTGTGCCCTTGTCGTGTAAGGTCCTTGTTATGGGATCTGCAACAATTGGCAGTGTATTGCAGGGCAGACATGTATGGCTGTGAGGGGGTGAATACCTATTTGTGCAAGACATATGTTGTTTGTGCTTGTCAAACCCATTAATGGTGCATGTGGACATATATGTTTTTGCTATGTTCCCACTTTATCTACAAATGTATGTCCGTATATACCTATATAAATATATATATATATATATATATATATATATATATATATATATATATATATATATATATATATTGCTGTATATATGTACACATATGGATATAGGCATATATATCTATAGATGTAGGCATTTGCATGTATATATGCTCATATATATTTATATATGTATATATATATATATATATATATATATATATATATATATATATGTTGTATCTGTTTAGTCATTAATATATTTACTCACACACATACATATTCATGGAATACATTCTCTGTACTGTTGAATGACTGGGCTGGATGATATGTTTATGAATACATCAGGGTTATGTATACCTGACATGGCTTAGTGGTAAATCACATTGACTATGGTGTGCAGGGTCCTGGGTCTGAGCCTAACAGAGGCTGTTTATTTTGTTGCTAGGCAGAACAAGGGCCGATGGATACAGAGTGATTAAGGCACTTTTGAGCAGTTGTATGCGGGATTGTGCAGGTTTGCGTGATGGTAAACACTGCTATGTTCTGGTTACTGTTTCTTATACTCAGTTAGCTTCTGAATTGCTTAACCTGTGTAGGCATTGTTTACCCCCATGCAAACAGGTTTAAACCCGCTTACTGCTGCTTAAAAGTGCTTACTCTTGCTTACCCCCACGCTAATTTCTTTAAAAGAAAAGAAAAAGGGGTTGATAGGAAAGTGGTGAAAAAAGGGGCACAAAGATGGAAAGAAAGTAGGGAAAATAGGCAGGGATGTGCAGGAAGTGTGTAGGGAAGGTCCATAGCTGCCCATTTCTTCTACAGCAACAGCTGTGCATATGCACTGAATTTGGAGGTAGATTTGGACACTTAAATCCCTGAGAGAGGGGTGAAGACAACAATAATTAGTTGTGATGCCAATTAGACCAGATTACATGTGCCCAGTGGACACGTGTGAAGTGGACAGCTATGTATGGGGCAAGATTAATATTTTGGGAACAAATCGCCCTTGCTTTTTAAGGTGAGAGGGGGGTGTTGGGGAAGGAGAGAAGGTATGCTTGGGGAGGATAGGTTGGGTAGGATGACAGACAAGACAGACAAGACAGCATACAGGTGGACATTGTGACATATAATATGGCCACCATATAGGAAAAATACAAAACCAGCTCCTCAATAGGTCCAGGTGGTATACAGTCAGAGCCACCTCCACACAGGTTACGAATTACAAACACATACACTTGTCATGTCTGGGATTAGAAATCCTACCTAACTAGTTTATCACACTACAACATTATGCAGTTATAGCATGTGCCATGGAGATTATTGGGATATTTGCTCCTGAAAGGTGTATTTCACAGTTGATGATGTTAGCAGATATGCCAAAGTAATGCAATGGAGGTTGCAGTACCTGTGAATGGCCTCAAAAATATCGCTCCCTAATCGGACAAAGGAAATCACACAAACATTCACACTTACAATGTCTGGGAATAGAACCCCTACCTAACTAGTTTATAACACTACAGTATTACACAGTTATAGCACACGCCATAGAGATTATTGGGATATTTTTCCCCAAAGGTGTATTTAACAGTTGATGATGTCAGTGGACTTGCCAAAGTAGGGCAATGGAGGTTGTAGTGCCTGTGAATGGCCTCAAAAACATTGCTGCCTACACTGACAAAGAACACAGATCCCACACCCAGGACCTGACACAACATGGGCACAGGATGTTAACAGCACTCCATCCCACCTGTATGATGTCAGGCTGGTATTGGTAACATATTATGCAGTACAGTGTGGCTACCATAGAGGATGTACAATGTGGACCCACTCAACATTCCTAGTATTCATATACACAGCCGCATGTATGCAGATACACATATATATATATATATATATATATATATATATATATATAGATATATATATAGATATATAGACACTCACACACACACACACACACACACATACATACATATATATATGTGTGTGTGTGTGTGTGTGTGTGTGTGTGTGTGTGTGTGTGTGTGTGTGTGTGTGTGTGTATACCTATATATAGATATATATGTAACTACACATACACACACAGACATATGTATAGGGAGATACATATGTAGAGGTACACACATTACGGTACAGCTACTATGGCTACAGTCACCAGCATACCACATAGTCACTGTATGAGCCAAACATACAAGTGACACCTGTTGCCTTCAACATATACCAACAGACAGGTCATGAGATATAACACCCCACACAGGTTTGCATACATGGGGAAGCTTTATTTTTGTACTACTACAGTACTGTATGCCATGTCATATAGCTATGTAGACTCTGAAATACATTTAGACTGCGTAATGCAACTAACAGGTAATAGTATACAGTATTCTGGAAAGGAGTACATATGTTGCTGTCCCAGGCCAAGGCCTTCATGTAGTACAACAATAGACACAGACTGGGACACAGGATGACAAGCAATCAACTGTAAGTAATGCAGATGTACAGTCTGGCAGCCTCCTTCTACAGTCTGTACACAATCCCTAGGGGCTATATACCAAAGTAGACACAATGAGATGTATCTGTGATATAAAAAGGCATGACTGAAACCATCACAATCACACTGATGAACAGAACAGTCTGTATGGCAGGAATGCCATAGGCCTGCATTTACCCAAGGTGAAGTGAATGGTAATGTACACCCAGATATCTTAAGGCTGCTTACCCCTGTTACCACCACAATATTCACTGGTGTCGGTGGTGTTTGTCCATACAGGGCATGTGTATACGACATGGCATGGCCTGTGTGGGTAACATTTGCTGGCTTGTCAGTTGTAGCGAGTGTCCATTGGGGAACAGAGTGATAGAGCACAGTATGCAGTGCATTGCCTATTCTAGGGATGGGACAGGGTGCCATGTCCTCTGTAGTCGACTGCAATCACACCATGGTTACCATCTGTGGGCAATATGCACGGAAATACCAAATTCATGGCTGTTGCCTGGCCAAGTATGTTTGTGTCCAAGACATGGGTGGAGAGTGTTCTCTGTGTAATACAGGTGTTGCCTATATTGTTCCCCATGCCATGATGTCACATGTGGGGGTATAGATTGTGTACCTCAGCCACTGTGATGTTTGACATCTGTTATACTTGTAAAATGGACATTATGACCTTTAATATGCCCAGCATATAGGAAAAGTACAACACCCTCTCTACATTGCTTCATGCTTCACACAGGGCACGTATGACAAATGCACACACACACAGAAAGTCTCACAGTTTCCATACCTGGGATTAGAGCACCTACCTAACTACTACAGCACTGCACAGTTACAGCACGCACCATGGAGATTACTGGGATTCTCCTTTGCCAGAGGTGTATTTTCACACATAATGACAGCAGCAGGCTTGTCAAAGAAAGGCATACTGACTGTCCTCAACCACACACACACACACACACAGCTGCCATGAATAGGATTAGAACATCTACTTAACTAGTATAGTACATTAGAGCTTTACACAGTTACCGAATGCACCACAGAGATTACTGGGATACTTTGTCACAAAAGGTGTATTTCACAGGGAATGACAACAGGCTTATCAAAGAAAGGCAATGGAAGGTGTACTGACTGTCCTCAAAAGCATTGTGCCATACACATATGCACAAACACACACACAGTTGCCATGAATGGGATTAGAACACCTACCTAACCAGTGCAGCACATTAGAGCATTATGCAGTTACAGAACATGCCACGGAGATTATTGGGATACTGCTTCACCAAATGTGTATTTAACAGGGAATGACATCAGAAGGCTTGTTAAAGAAAGGCAATGAAAGGTGTACTGACTGGAAGGCTACCAGGGGCAATTGTGTAAAGTGATAGACATTTGCACATCATATGTTTTTGCAAACTGGGAGTGAGCTGTGTGGGAAAGGCCTTGTGAGAGGGGAGCTGTCTGTCACTGACTTCCCACATCTATTATGTGTATGTCTGAGCTGTTATAATGTGCTGTCCTTGGATATATGTGCATATTTTCATCCGTTGTGTATGCAGAGCATGACTGGTGTGTAGTGTGTAGTGTTTGCACAGACATTCATGCCTGACTGCTGTGTATAGTCCACAGTGTATGAGCATGCCCATTATGAGTGTCTGTGTGGCATGTGTGACTCCATTCCAGATAGGTTGTACTCCATTGCAGGTATTTGTGCTCTACACCTACAGCTAGTAACCTGCGTCTGCAGGATATCTGTTGATTGGTTTACAATGTGGGTCGACATTGGGCAAAGGGTAGTGAGATTGTTGCTAATTGTGTCTGTGGTGCTTCTGCTACATGGTTTTGGTGTTGGCAGGGATACTCACTATGTGGTGTTTTACCCTCTGATGTTTTATCTCATCAACTACTGACAGGTATACATCTTTGCTGGCAGTCGGTTCCTGGGGATTACAAGCTGAATGTGGCTTTGTCCAGTATTGTAGTGTGCAACCTACATATTCTTGCACACTCATGTCATTCTTGTGTGGAAACTGCAAACACTTGCTGATGGGTCCATATATATGGTCCAGCACCTTGGTGGTGTTGTGGCTGTGGGTCCTATGCCTGTACAATTATCACCATGACAGGATGGCCATATCATGCTGTGGCCATACCTCACAGGTATTCAGACTCATGCTGTTATCCAGAGGCAGGGCTCATTATTCTATTCATTAACCCTTCACAATTTGGTTTGCTAGCAGGTTTGTGGCCACCCATCCCAGTGTTGCCATGATAAGTATGAGGATACATCAGGGTTTCGCCCTTCACACACTCCATGGTGGCAATGCTACCCCACCCCCTCTGTTAATCTGTCCTCTTCCTACCATTATGCACACAATATCTGATAGGTATGCCTATAGTTGCCACTCCATCCCAGCAGTATGTATAGGTTGGTCCACAGTTCATGCATTGGAACATGATGGATATACTACTGGGATTTGTCAACATGTCCTTGCATTTGTGTTCTGTGTACTGTGTTTTGTCATTATGTGGGAGTCCATGGGGTAACATACAGTGGCGGTACAGGTGCGCCACTGACCTATGACAGAGGACAGTGGGGCATTGGGTACTGATGCAGGCAATCTGTAGCAGGCCAGTGCATTCTGTCAGTTGTACAGACCCAGGCTGCTAGGCAATGTGTTCCCCTGGGGTGACAGGATAGGTGTGCAAGGTGTTGGTGGCAATTGTTTCTGTCCTTATCAATCCATTGGTATGGATGCTGGCAGGGTGCATCTTACAGCTATGGACACACCTGTGTGGGGCACCTCTTCAGCATGCTGCATTCTATGAGTATTCATATAGTGATGTGGGGATCATATTGCAGTCATTCGCAGCAGCAGGGAGGTGGCCTGTGTGTTACCTGAGGCTGATGTTGGGCCGGGCTGGCTGCATGTGTGCTAGGGTAGCTACTTGCAACTGCCTCACAGGTATAAGTAGCCCTTTCCCCTGATGGTGGCTAGTGGGTGGACACCAGCAGCTTCTACATACACTATACCTCTGCCTTTTGTGGTCTGCCAGTGTTTGCCCACAGTACATCTTAGTTTCCCATACTACACAACCAACTGATGTGCTGTGAACCTGTATGTACAAATGGAGGGTGTCTCCATTTCATTGTGAAATGTTAAACAGTCTTTCTCTACAGTACTTCCATCTGTGTACTGTGTGTAAATCTGGGCCAACACACATGACATGTCCATCTTACAGATGGCGACAGTTATGACATCTGTACAACTCATATGGACTACTGCTGCATAATGTCTTGCTGGGATACCAGTCTGTTTGGCACTGCAGTTGTGTGGACCTGGCCCGGTCATCAGTGGTACTGACCATTGGACACCAGGACACACCATCCATGGCTATTTGCTGAACACTTTCACACAGCATACCACTCAGTGCTACCTAATAGTTCATAGTTCCTAGTTTCATAGTTTAGTTCATACCATTTGGGGGGGGCACACCTGACTACTGTGGACATTTGCTTTGACCGCACTGGTATTTCTAGTACTCTGTTGGCTTCTTTTAAATCTGTCTTCTGACCTATTCTGCATACTACAGGCATATCAATGTAGTACAGTTGATAGGTTTTATTGACCTACATTGCCATTTCAGACTTCCTACACTTCATGAATGACATCCCACTTCCCGACCTGTTATACTCTGTGTGGGTCTGGTGGAGGGTTGATCTCTATTGCCATACCTTCAGGACCTTAGCACAGCCTTTCCTTGTGTTTATCTATACCTGTACTGCTGGCTGGGTGGGACTGTTGTTGGGTATGTGAACCTCCATGACATGCATGTGTGTGCCCTATGGACACACATTTGGACCAGCACATGTCCTGCAGTGTTTTTTTTTTCACCTTGTCTGTTACTGCCTACTTTGCTGACATCAGTATTTGTTATGGTTTCATGCTGCTCATATATCTGTCAGTTATCTGCTGCCATCCCATTCAGCCACCCAATTCCCTTCCTTGCATGTTCACATCCATGCCATTGCTACAACTAGCAGACCATACTACTGCATTCAGTGATTAATAGGAAGGGTGACTTACCTTGTGGCTGTGCCAGTAATGAGGATGGTGCTGGAGGACTGACATTGTCAGGTGCACATAGTACACTCCCTATACATGGCAAAGCACAGGTGGTGTCATTTTGGCATCCCTTTTACTGTATGTGCGAGTCAGAGATAATTTTCATTCCCTGGGTTCCTACTGTGTCAGTGTGTATGTGCTATGTATTGCCTCTTTGCCAAAGCCAGGGCATACTGAGCATGCCTCCTTCTGCCTACAGGTGGAGGCTCAGGTTGTTCCTCCCCAGAGTCAGTCTGCCTGTGCAAGCCTTGGCAATGGTGGGGGGCTGTGTGGCCCTGCCCCGTGCTGTTCCTGCTGCAGCTGCTTCTGCAGGATTATGTTGTGTAGCATAGCACATACCATGAATATTTGGGTACAAGTCTCTGGTGAGCACTGCAAGGCTCCACCAGATGTGTCCAGGCACCAGAACCGTGACTTGAGCATCCCAAACACATGCTCTATTATGATTCTTGTTTGTGCATGTGTCTCATTATGGAACTCTTGTTTGGGTGTGTGTGCATTTCTGATGGGTGTCATCAACCACGGCTCCAGTGCGTAACCAGCATCCCCCCCTAGGTGGCCATATGGGATGTCCCCACTGGCAAATCTGTGGTACAGCATCGATAGATGCCAGATGTGGGAATCTTGATAGCTCCCAGGGCTTTCAGCACACACATTCATTATAATGCCCTGGGCATTGCACACGACCTGGCAGTTGATGGAGGGGAAGCCCTTGCAGTTTATGTAGACCCTACCCTGCTCATGGGTTGGTGCTTTTATGTGTATGTGTGTGCAGTCTATAGCACCCACTACTTTGGGGTATTCTGCTATTTGGTGAAAGAGATGCCTATTACTGGCCAATGCCTCACAGGTGTCGAGGAAATATATGTGCTGACCGGCATGTGCTGACATGGCATTCAGGAACTGATGGAGTACCCTGGATGCCAATGCCTGTGAGATCCCCATGATATCCCCAGTTGGCCTTTGGGAGGTACCTGTGGCTAGTATTCTTAAGCCAACACATACCTTGGTTTCCACTGGGATGGGTTCCCCTCTGTTGGTTCTGTGTCTGAGGTGTGGCCACCACAGCTCAACGATATGCTGTAGGAGGTCCCTGTCCATCCTATAGTGCTCCACTATCTCCAGCTCATGTAGCCCCTGGTAGCTTTCTCTGGGTCTGTATACTCTTTTCCTCCTCCTCACTGTGGATTGGTCATCAGCATTCACATCTTCACCACCCTCAGCCTCTTGCGCATGCTGGTTTATCATAGCAAAAGCAACCCTTAACATTTTTTTCCCTTGCTTTTGTTTTGTAAAATTTCCCCATTCGTATATACCGGCAGTGCAGAGTTTTCAGGAAAAACAAGACAGAAGGGTGTTTGCATAGTTTATAGTCATGTTTCTTTAAATACCCTTATCTATTTTTTCTTTTCTCCCCGGGCCTCTGCTGAAATTGGAAATATATCCAGTCAGACTAGCCCGGTTAACAAATGTAAAATAAAATAAATAAAAATAAATAAATGTTCTGGATCGGGCTGCTGCCTGTGTAATTGGCTGGTTCTGATACATTTTACCTGCCAGCTATGCTCGTTTCACCTTGATTACCTTCCTACTGCACTATTCCTTCTTATTGCCTTCCTGCTTCAGCCCCGAGGTGCGTCATGCAAACAGAGTGCTCAGATGTCACCAGAGCTGCTATTTCCTTGTTTAACCTTTTTTTCTCTTGTTTAAAACCTGGTGCATGCCGTGCACAGGAAGGAGTGCTTGGCAGCTTTGACACATCCCCTTCCTTAGCTGTGCTAACCTGAGGGCAAACCAGGGCCACAGAGCTCCAATAAGGTTACAGCATACCTGACACACCCCGTTATGATGTTAGCTGACTCTAAGGCTTACACCATGGATTTCATATTCCTACACAGTTGGGTACTGCCTAGCATTGAGGGGATATCTGGTATTCAGTATCATTACCCTCATTTGCATAGGATTGCCTGCTAATGGGTAGTTACATGTCTGACACCGAGCCTTCCCTCTTAGCAACCATTATTTACTGGCCATGTTGTCTTCTGCCTGCCATTGACAATGGTGGCAATATTGTGATTTTGGCCAGAAAGCTCATTTCAGTTTTTTTATTTTGGTGTGTGTGTGTGTGTGTGTGTGTGTGTGTGTGTGTGTGTGTGTGTGTGTGTGTGTGTGTGTGTGTGTGTGTGTGTGTGTGTGTGTGTGTGTGTGTGTATCGATGGATGAATGTATCCTGCATGCCTCAATCTCTAGACTAAAAAAGTGAGATCAGATATTAAAGAATTTTTCACTGCTTTGTCCAGACTATTAACCAGTGTAACATCCATTATCTTTTGATCATTAATACTATAACTATGGTATAAGGTATCTAAAAGAGATTTAATTCTGATATTTCAGTTGCCCATTAAGGTTCAGTAAAAACAGCAGAAGTGCAATGTTTGCTTTCAGGAAGTGATTCAAAATAGCTTCAGTTTGGCAGGGAAATATATCTGATAAATTAAAAGGAAATAAAAATCTAACCACAAAAGGCAGACCTAAATCTGAGCAAGAGCAGTAAACAAAGAAAATAAGAAGTAGAATGTTGTCATAGTAACTGTGGTAATAGTTCTGATTCCTTATCAACCACTTGCTAGAGTGGATATAAAAAGTTTACACACCCCTGTTAAAATGCCAGGTTTTTGAGATATAAAAAATGAGACCACAATAAATTATTTCAAAACTTTTGCCACCTTTAATTTGACCTATAACCTGTACAATTAAATTGAAAAACAAATCAGTTAGAGGAAAAAATATAAAAAATGAAAAACGTACAATATGCTGGTTGCATAAGGGTGCACACCCTTAAACTAATACTTTGTTGTATGTGTACACCCTTAAACTAATACTTTGTTGTATGTGTACACCCTTAAACTAATACTTTGTTGTATGTGTACACCCTTAAACTAATACTTTGTTGTATGTGTACACCCTTAAACTAATACTTTGTTGATGCACCTTTTGATTTAATTACAGCATTCAGTCTTCTTTCACAGAAGTCTATCAGCATGGCACATCTTGACTTGACAATATTTGCCCACTCTTCCTTGCAAAAGCACTCCAAATCTGTCAGATTGTGAGGGCATCTTTTGTGCCCAGCCCTCTTCGGGTCACCCCACAGATTTTCTATTGGATTTAGGTCTGGGCTCTGGCTGGGCCATTTCAAAACTTTAATTTTCTTCTGGTGAAGCCATTCTTTTACTGATTTGGATGTATTCTTGAGGTCATTGTCATCTTGAAAGGTGAGATTCTTCCTCATCTTCATCTTTCTAGCAGATGCCTGAAGGTTTTGGGCCAAAAGTGACTGGTATTTGGAACTGTTCATAATTCCCTCCACCTTGACTAAAGTCCCAGTTCCAGCTGAAGAAAAGCAACCCCAAAGCTTGATACTGCCACTAGCATGCTTCACCATGGGGATGGAGTTCTTTTGGTGATGTGAAGTGTTGTTTTTGTGCCAAATGTACATTTAGAAATTGTGGCCAAAAAGTTCAGCCTTGGTCTCATTAGACCATAACACATTTTCCACATGCTTTTGGGAGACATGATGTATTGTTTTGCAAATTTTAGCTGGGTCTGAATGTTTTCTGTGTAAGAAAAGGCTTCCATCTTGCAAACTTCCATCTTGCAAACATACTCCATATTCCAGACATATGGAGAATACTGGAGATTGTTGTTACATGTAGTACACAATCAGTACTTGCCAGAAATTCCTGCAGCTCCTTCTATGTTGATGTAGGTCTCTTGGCAGCCTCCCTGACCAGTGTTCATCTTGTCTTTTCATCAATTTTGGAGGGACGTCCAGTTCTTTGCAACATCACTGTTGTCCCATATTTACTCTACTTTTTGACAACTGTCTTCACTGTGTTCCATGGTATATCTAATGCTGGGGAATTTTTTTGTACCTTTCTCCTGACTAACAAAATAAAACAATGTTTAAAAAGGTCACACAGAAAACAAAACAATTGGTTAAAAACACAAAAAGAAAAATCTAGTAAAGCTAGAATTTCCACTGTGTGATACCTTAAACCTCTTGAATCAGAGGCAACATGGGATATATGTAAATTAACCTTTAAGGATATCAGGTGTTTCAGCTAAATGGCAATTCTGAACATCCGTGACTTTTTTCTTTTATTTTTAAGTCTTTTTATGGACAGTTACAGGCCAATAAAGCCAAAACCCTCTAGCTGTGAGCATGCATGTTTCATCATTCTTATGACATCATCGGCACAGCATAAGAAGATTGTTTGACTTTTGGAAACACAGGGTAGTCATACCCAACTGATATCCATAAACCTAAGGGTGTCTACAAAATATCTCAACTAACAAAATAAAACAATGTTTAGAAAGGTCACACAGGAAAACCAATTGGTTAAAACACAAAAAGAAAAATCTAGCAAAGCTTGAATTTCCACTGTGTGATACCTTAAACCTATTGAATCAGAGGCAACATGGGATATATGTGAACTACTCTTTAAGGATATCATGTGTTTCAGCTAAATGGCAATTCTGAATTATTGATATCAGTTGGGTATGATTACCCTGTGTTTCCAAAATCAAACATTCCTCTTATGCTGTGCTGATGATGTCATAAGAAGGCAGAAACATGCATGTCCACAGCTAGAGAGGTTTGGCTTTATTGGCCTGAAATTGTCCATAAAAAGATTTAAAAGTAAAAGTAAAAGAAAAAAATCATGGACATTCAGAATTGCCATTTAGCTAAAACACCTGACATCCTTAAAGGGTAATTTACATATATCCCATGTTGCCTCTGATTCAAGAGGTTTAAGGTATCACACAGTGGAAATTCTAACTTTTCTAGATTTTTCTTTTTGTGTTTTTAACCAATTGATTTTCCTGTGCGACCTTTTTAAACATTGTATTATTTTGTTAGTTGGGATATTTTGTAGACACCCTTAGGTTTATGGATATCAGTTGGGTATGACTGCTGTGCGTTCCCAAAAGTCAAACATTTCTCTTATGCTGTGCTGATGATATCATAAAAATGCAGAAACCTGCATGTCCCCAGCTGGAGGGGGTTGGCTTTATTAAATTGTCTATAAAAAGACTTAAAAGTAAAAGAAAAAAGTCATAGATATTCAGAATTGCCATTTAGCCGAAACACCTGATATCCTTAAAGGCTAATTTACATATATTCCATGTTGCCTCTGATTCAAGAGGTTTAAGGTATCACACAGTGGAAATTCTAGCTTTGCTAGATTTTTCTTGTTGTGTTTTTAACCAATTAGTTTTCCTGTGTGATCTTTTTAAACTTTGTTTTATTTTGTTAGTTGGCATATTTTGTAGATACCCTTAGATTTATGGATATCATTTGGGTATGACTACCCTGTGTTTCCAAAAGTCAAACATTCCTCTTATGTTGTGCTGATGATGTCATAAGAAGGCAGAAACATGCATGACCACAGCTAGAGGGGTTTGGCTTTACTGGCCTGAAATTGTCCATAAAAAAGACAAAGTAAAAGAAAAAAGTCATGGACATTCCGACTTGCCATTTAGCTGAAACACCTGATATCCTTAAAGGGTAATTTACATATATCCCATGTTACCTCTGATTCAAGAGGTTTAAGGTATCACACAGTGGAAATTCTAGCTTTGCTAGATTTTTCTTTTTGTGTTTTTACACTTCTCCTGACTCATACCTTTCAACAATGAGATCCCTTTGATGCTTTGTAAGCTCTCTGTGAACCATGACTTTTGCTGTAGCAGGCAACTGAGTAAATGTCAGGAAAATCCTACTAGGGCACACCAGACTACAAACCCAGAGAAAAAGATGCCACCAATCTTGTATTAAATAGTTTATCCACACTGAATTGTGTTTTTTTATAAATCCTACTAGGACAGCTGAACTTTATTTGGGATTAATCAAAGTCTCTTTAATTGATGGCAGGTGTGTACCCAAGAAGACCTAATGCTGTAATTAAATCAAAAGGTGATTCAACAAATTATTAGTTTAAGAGTATGCACACACAGCAAAGTATTAGTTTAAGGGTGTGCACACTTATGCAACCAGCGTACTGTACATTTTTACTGTTTTATATTTTTCCCCCAACAGATTTATTTTTTAATTTAAATTGTACAGGTTATAGGCCACATTAAAGGTAGGAAAAGTTTTGAAATGATTTATGGTGGTCTCATTTTTTATATCACAAAAACCTGGCATTTTAACAGGGGAGTGTAAACTTTTTATATCTACTGTATATCACAAAAACAATGGCTATGTGCTAATCTAAGCAGCATTTCCTTAGAAAGTAGAAGGAAGCCAGGCTATTCAAGGGCAATTTATGCTGACACAAAGACAACAAACAAAGTCCATACTGAAAGAAAAAGGAAGTGGACATTAAAGCCATGAGGCACAGTAAGTAATAAACTTTGAAATGGACTTGAAAATAATCATACATGATGACCATATTATAAGGAAATAAGAGATGAAAACTGTAAAATGGGCTAGCTCTTGAGTTTTGTAGGAATAAATGCTACCAATTAAAATGTGTATTTGTCAGCACAATATGCCAGCTTCAGTTGGAGGTGAACTGCATCAACAAAGTTGAATGATGACATAAAATATTGTTGGGTAGCAGAAAGTACCAAATAAACTTTTTTGGCAAAAAAGTGAAATGCATACTCAAGAATTTCCAGTTATGCAAAATTGAAGCACAGTAGATCATTTTGAAGTAACAAAGCAGCATTAGGATTGCTATACAGCTGTGGTAGAATTTAATTATTCTGAGATTTATGCTTGATCTGCTGTAATGCTGATTTGCTGCATTTTTTTTTCACTTTACTGTTTCAATAAATCTTCTTGTTGATGTCAATATCATGTCACATAAACAGTTTAGTGATATGAGGTGCAGAGGTATGTCACATTATGCAAGATGGACACTAAGCATCATGATTATGCAAACAACTTATATTTGATTTAATTTTCCCTTTTCTATGCATAGGGACAGTTGAGATATATAACATTTGTTTGCTCATTCTCTGAGGACAGTTTGGCTCAGCGCCACTGTGCACAACTCATTCACAGCTATTCAAAGCCTTCTTATGTAGATTTGCCTCTACACATTTTACTGCAATTCATAAAGCTAAGTGTGACAAAGTTTGGTAAAATTAGCCTGAATTTACAATAATAACCTTAAGACCACCAGTTACGTTGCAATCACTGAAGATATGCTGCATATAGTTTAGGAACGCGCACATTTTATCAGGTAAGAAAATAATAGTAATAATGTTAGAAATTATTGGGAATCAGTTCAGTTGATGTTAGAAAACAATGATCAGTAGGAGAGCTGTGTATTTCATTAATCTGTCAGATGCAGATGATTCATGGTAATGCTGATGACGAGTCTCATTTATAAGTGGGAATTCATGGCAGCACCACTGACAATGCATGAGGAAGTAATCATAATGGCAGTGTGAAAGATATGTTCGAAATATTTTTGTTGGCATTTATAGATTATGCTACACAGGGTGTAAGTGTATAATGCAAAGTAACTGATGTCTGATGTACCACTTTTTCACCATTGTATTGTGCTGTCAGGATACTAGCTGCTTTACTGTGGGACTTCTGACCATCACTCATGAATGAAATATGGCAGTGTAAATACAGAAAAGTGGTACAGGGAGGATAGAACTCTATTAGCAATGGTATAATTTTACAGTGTAATGTTAAGTGCTTGTAGTACTATGCATTTTTGATGAAGCTGTATAGGTTAATATAACACAATTTTATCTAGCTGAATCTGGACTTGCATTATCCATATGCAAATATGTGTGTTGCCATAAATGTTTTTGTACTCATATCTTGATTTATTGGTGAGGAATGCTGGCTGCTTTCATTGCTGTGTTCTTTGGCTGCTGAGTGGATCAAGTTTTAGCATATTGCTTTGGCATGTTGGTTTAGGTAAATTAATGATACAGCAGTAGGAATCCAGCCAGAGAAAGGACAATTTTATCCGTGCAGAGAACTGTATCCTCATGGCTGCCTTCAGGACATATGGTACATGCCTTTTTGGAAAAGGAGGAATCAAACAAGCTGAGAATGCAAAGGCCTTGAACCAAGTGCCAGAAGCATAGCTAGTTCAACTAATGCCCTGGACTGGGGCCATTAACCAATGATCCACCCCCTCAGTTCTTTAAGTGAAGAGCAAGAGGAAAAAAAAAATCACTTGAATGCATCATGCCAACCTCTGCAGCAAAATCAATGTCCCCTCCCCAGCTTCCATGGAAGAGCAAAAAAAAGAAAAAAAGTACTTCACTGTAGCTATTTCCTTATTACAGTTATATCCACGTCCCCCCCCCGATCTTTTAATGAAGACCAAAAAAATAAGGACTTCCCTGTAATATGATTGTCATATTATAGTCAGATCCATGATCAGCTCTTCCACTGAAGAGCAAAAAAATTAAAACAAAAACAGTTTATACCCCACCTGCATGGAGCACAATGGTGTTCATGTTTTCATTTAAAAAATATATTATTTTAATAGCAAGCAGTTGCTTCAGTGTATACCCTTCCTGCATGGAGAGCTACTGTACTGAGGTTTTAGCTAAAAAAAAAGATATTTTCTTTTTTTCACTTTTAAACTGTAGCAAATTAGTTACTACAATATAGAAAGCAGTCGCTACAGTTTAGACCACACACAGAATACTACAATTCTCAGGTTTAACTGAAATGCAATACAGGCTTTTAAAAGCTAGAATTGCATTAAAGAGAGATGAGGATCAACTGATTGCCCCCCCAACACTTTGTGCATGGGGCAGTCCTCGCCCTTCCCTAGCTTCACTACTGCCAAGTGGTTTTGGATATAAATGCAGTTGGAGGAAGAAACTTCACATTAACACATGGGAAAAACAGAGCCAATGATATGATAGAACATGCCAAAGCAAAAGAAAGGATTAATGTAATTGCCTGTAGCAGCACTTGGGGGGGGGGGGGTCAAACTCTTATTCCTTTCACACCTGGAGGAGAATGATTAAGAAACAAATGATGATGGTACTGGCATAATCAGAGGTGATGCGGACACTGGTTATTACCCATGTCTGCAGCATCAATAGACAGCTGCTCAGGAAGGTTGGTTTTTACCACTATAACATGTTTATATTGAGAATTGAATGCTGAAGAGGAATGATTACATGTAACACATGTCAATTACTATTAGCAGGTTAACCCTCTACTTCTGTGAATAATGACATTGAAGAGAATCTGCATGGCAAGTGTCCTCCATACCTTCATGCACAACACACCATAGTGTATGCCAGAGTAGTAACATATTTAATTAATTCTTTACAGGGTCAGCAGGCAGAAACAAGCAGTTTCACTACTCCAGTAAATTTAAGGGATATTTAATGGTGATGATGATAGGACATTTATATTTAGGAGACAGCCAGAGGAAAATGGCACATGTATCACCAAGTTTATTGGCAGGAGCTCACATCCCACAACATGTTATCAACTCTGATGGAAGTGCATTTAAATCACAAAACATCAAGTACATGGTAACATTACACTACAGGCTGCTGAGAGAGGAATCCATGCTCCTTTACACCAGTATCTCCAGACCCACAGGAACATCTTCTGGATGATGGCAGAAATTCAGAGGTAACACTGTCCAGAGTGACACCTTTAGAATATGGCGCAAGATGCAGCATATGTTGCAGCTAACTCAGGAAACAAAGTATCAACTGTTCAACAGCAAATATGCTGTGACATTGTTATGGCTCAGTGCACTGCCACAGAGAGTCACATAGAAATGGTCTGAATCCTTCATAGTGTACATGAGGATTTCCAGCACTCCATGGTAGAGAGTAGGGGGTTATGTCATAATAACATTGATCTGTAGTATGGTGGCGCACCAAGAATCCATATCTGCCTCCTTTTGTACACTAGTGGGGACTTACCAAAATCAAATAGGAGTCAGTGTTGGAAGGGAAGGATGGCAGGGTTCTGTCCAGAGACGTGAGGCATATCACATTGCAGTATAAGAGTTCCTCATGAAAGTAGTAGAAATAGTAGGGGGGGTTAAACACACCAGAATACATGTACACAACATCAGCATTCACCCACACATAGCATAACCTCTTATTTGAGGTCACAGTCCCACAGCACTGTGAGATCAGTGAGAAAGGATCACCTGTATCAAGTGGGTCATGGCATCACAGCAAGTCACCATCCAGCACAGATGACATCCCTTCCTCAAAATCACATGCCTCTTTACCTTTCCTACATCTAGATGAATTCATGTATGATACAACTGACTGTGAACCAGAATAGACATTTAAGGTACTTACAATTTGACTTGCACTCACAGATGTTAATGATTAACTTGAAAGGCAATGAGTTATTAAAGAAAATAAAAGAAAACAATACTACAGAATATGTGAGTGAGAATGTAACCTAGTATTAAGAGACTTTGCATCTGCATGCATTGCATTTCAATAATGGTAGTGCTTACAATTAATGGAAATATCTGGAAAGAAAGGTGCTGGTCATAACATTCAGGTTGAACTAGTTTACACCATTAATGGCCCATCCATTATCAAGAGTTTCATTTCAGCAATGTTACAGCTGACAAATACCCAGAACATAAAACAAATATTAAACACTATTAAAAGAACCACTCCTTAAAGAAAAAAAAAGAATTACATTAGTATCTTGCCATCTATAATAGCACTGTTGCCATTTTACCCTCAGCACTGCACAACTGATAATTGATATTTCTGAGGACACAGGCTGTTGTATATGACAAAATGAAATCATTTAATATTCAGTACCTTAAGAGAGAACAGGAAATAATTTCAAATATGCAATAGTTAAATGTGAGTAAACACTGCATGATAAAAATCAGCATGCGATGCATTTTCCATTCAAGTGCAAGGTATGAACTAATGTTAAATGCAAGTTTAGAGATTTAAATGCATACAATTTGGGAAATTTAAAACAGACAAATACAGAAATAACACTTTTTATTAAATGTAGCATTTCAGGAAATTAAGTACATGCATACTTAAGTAAAACCTCTAAGCACAATTTCTTAGTCAAAACAGTTACAAATGTAATTATTCCTTATATGATGCCTAATGACATCAGTTACCACTCTGGCATGATTTGTATAAACAATAATATAAGCCCCTGGTCTGAAACAAAAAAAATTATTTATAGCTAAGAGGGAATGTCTGACAAAAAGTAACAGCAGACCATGCACCACATAGTATAATCCAGACATATCACTTGATCACATCAATTATACCCTGTGTTCTTTACAAGAACAGAAACACTAACCTAAATGTCACGGTCCATAGTTCTGGACTAGATGCCACCCTTTTACTTGTGCAGTCTTATGCCGTGCATTTGCCTGCCACATGGAGTCACTCATTACTGCTGCCAGCTGGTCTTAATTAGCCATTGTAGAACTGGAAATGGTAGCTACAGTGATAGCATGTTGTGCAGAATGCAACATGCAGTACACATCCTCCATGCAGAACCTGTGTCAGTCTGAAGGGCACCCCTAGAATCATCCAGGCATCTGAATCTGCTTTTCAGCACAACAAATGCTCTCTCCATGACAATATAAGGCTGGATCATAGCTTTATTTAAATTATCTTTCACAGCTTCACTTGGATTTCTCAGTGGTGTCATGAGCCATGGCTCCAGTGGATGTCCTGCATCACCTAAAAAAAGAGAAAAGGGGGTAGACAAACCTAAGAAAAGTGGTTCATTATTAAGCAATACATTTTAGTATGAATAAATACTTAAATGATAAAAAATTACACTTAATAGCAAGATGACGACTGAGCAGCTTCATATGCAGGAATTGGTGGCAGAATAAGCTAGTGTGCCAGATAGAGGAATCGTGTGCACTGCTAGGATGCTGGGCAGGAGGTGCCCTTCCCCATGCATCACACACTATCTGCCAGTTTATGGAATGACATTTATTCCTATTGCAGCAATGATTCCCCCATGGGCCAGATGGGCTCTAATTGTCAAATGGGTACAATCAATTGCACAAAGTACCTCAGGGAAACATGCCACACTACAAAAGGCTCACATAGTCTGGGCTCAGTCCTGAAGTGAAATTGAATTATCAAAAAAATTGTAGTTGAATATAAACACCCATTTGATAGCAAATTGCCTTAAAGCCAGACCCTGCACAATCTATACTGGAGGCATGATTTCTTCTGAAAGACTCAT
This sequence comes from Protopterus annectens, assembly GCF_019279795.1. Lineage (NCBI taxonomy): Eukaryota > Metazoa > Chordata > Ceratodontiformes > Protopteridae > Protopterus > Protopterus annectens. The sequence continues at coordinate 1,055,151,629 of NC_056741.1, read as the reverse complement.
CAACACCAACATCTCAAGGATTCCATTCTGGAGCCACCACTCTTTAGCATCTACTTTACTGGTGTAAAGCTGACATTGAGTACCTGTAGTTGATCAAGTTTTCTGCTGATTGCAAGCTGAGATCTCTTATCAGCTCCCCTGAAGACAGTCATATCTTCCCAAAGGGTCAGTCCCACAATATCTCATGGTGCCAGGACCAGATACTAAAGTCACATGCAAAGAAATGCAGAACTGTACTTTTTGTGAAACAGAAGCACCCCTATTGACAACTATCATCCCACAAGTAAGACATGACCCAGGATTCAATAAAGCCTGCATAGTCATTTTTCACCATGTGCACATCACTGTGTGATGAGCACACAGCTGTGAAAAGTTTTAAATTCAATAAGTGCTGTGTAGAGTTGCACACCCCCATGAAAAGCAGGTAAACACCAAGATATACTAATTACAGCATAAGCAGATGAATTGCATGCTAATCAACCAATCCAACATGGTGGAGCTATTCAATAAGCTATAAAGCATCTGTGTAGACTCTGTGCTGGTTTGTTCTGCATATTCCAAAACTTTTGGAATACTGCCACGGAAAGGACTCTACTTAGAAAGAATCATGTCAACTGCTGCATTTACAAGGTAAGTCTTGAAACTAGATTGTATTTTGTAATAATAGGAACAAGTGCATATCCTTGTATCACACTAATAGAGCAACATATCCTTGTTTGTGCCACAACAGTAAATCACCTTTGCTCCCCTACCCACTAAAGAACAGTCTGTCTTTGTTTGTGCCATAACAGTAACTCATCTTTACTCCCCCACCCACAAAAGAGCAGTCTATCCTTGTTTGTGCCATAACTCACCTTTACTCCTCCCACCCACAAAAGGACAATCTCTCCTTGTTTGTTCCATAAAAGTAACTCTCCTTTGCTCCCCTCCCACAAACTAACAGGCTATCCTTGTTTGAGCCATAACAGTAAATCACCTTTGACCACCCCAAAAAAACACAGGAAAATGACACATTTTGCTAACAAACCATCTTTGAAGTGCTAAAAGTTCTATCAAAGGAACTGTCCCTGAAACATTTGTACATATTTATCACAACGCATTCCATTTTCATGTATTGGCAATCATGCATACCTCTGAAATGGCTTGGCAAGCATGCCCATGCCATCAGTACACTTCTAAGTAATGCATACAGATAAAAGTGCAAAATCATTTGCTTCAGATTTTTCTTAAGTACATTCCAGGATATGCAGTGTATAGCTGAACAAATAGAAGCATGCCTTCTGAAGTTCAATACTCCTCTGTGCAGATATATCTCAAAGTAATAATGTATCTTCACTCTTCTCCACATAAACACATCTCCTCACCATCGGTTTACCTAGCTACATGGTTGCCTTTTTATATGGTGTAGATTCAGGGCTGTCAGCATGGTGAAGATGCAGATGAGGTGCAAACTCATTAGAATTGCTGAATACGGAAAAAAAATAAATAATCTGTGTAGGAATATAAACATAATGAAACCACTCCCTCAGTCTTTGATTTTAATGGATTGCAACTGTGACTGATTAATGTTTGGGAGAAGGACAACAACACTGAAGGTTGCCTTACTTCCAGTGGGTGTGTCAGGTCACATCTACAAAGTGTTAGATGTATGATTGGAAATGTAAGTAAGCAGCACACAAGTCACAGGCTGTGTTCCTTCACATCCAACCTGATCTTCATTTTTCGGCAACTCCATATGATATTATTTCCATTTAATATCCTCACAACTTTTAAGGCCAATGATATAGAATGGCTTAGACACTGCATGTCTCAGATTACTGCTCAGATACATGAAGAATGGCCAACAAACATAGGAATGTAAGACAAAGCTGTATTTTGCAAACAATAATAATGACAGGTTGTGTGATCACTAGGTGCACTACATCCTAAACTACTAAATGTACAAATAATACTTGTATGGTTTGATATCACTGTAGATGCTGATATACTTGGTTGTATGCATATTGAGTTAAGTCCCTTTCCGTAAAGCTGTTTGTGTGGAAATGAGGGGTAAGGCACCCATTCAATGTGCATTGGAGTGAGAGTTCAAATCCTGATCTTTGTAGTAATATTGCATGTGTACTAACATTTTCTAGTGTGTATGTCATATGTTATTTTTCCTCATTTCAACTACCTCTCCCTTTTCTTTCTTTTTTTTTTTTTCTTATTGGCCAGTATTTGTGAGATGCACCACTTAGCACAAGCATGGGAAATGGCAAAAAATAAATATCAGATTTGGATGTGTTTATATCATTTGCATGAAGTGCAGCACTGCACAAACCAGACAACTGGTAAAACAGGACCAGGCAGCCAAAAACAGAAACTGGATGCATTCAATTAATACTGTTTTGCATCGCACAAACCCAGTAACCGATGTTGCACTGCTGTTAACAATGAGACCTTAAAAAATAGGGAATTTCATATAGCTAGTCATGTGGCAGCAGGTATTGTGTAGGGCTGGAGAATACATGTTCTTGTGTTCTAGTACAGAGTGTGTAACCTTTGTTTCTGTTGTGACATTGCAGTTTATAGTGATGAACTATAACATAAACAACGGTTTTCAAAACATTCTGGCAACAGATGTAAGTGTAGAACTGCCATACACATGGTCCTTGGTTCAAATACAACATATGCCATACACTTTTACTGGTGTTCCACTTCCCATTATAGTCAGTCTCACTTATAACATTTCAAACAGTACCAACATCCAGTAGCACCACGAAAGAATGCTCCAATACACACATTAGAAGAAAATAAAAAAAGGAGCGTAACACCATAGACATGGAACTTTAATACAATAAAAACAAGAACAGGATAAGTGCTTTCGGCATGTGCCTTCCTCAGATCCTGAAAACAATTCTTACACACAACTATTTAAGAACCAGCTAACCAATCTAATTAAAAGGCAATTAATCAGTTAAAAAATGAGACAATGAAACATAGCAACTCTTACTCCTCATTTGCATAGTGCACTTATAACAAAAACATGTTTTAAAATAACTTAGATCCAAGCTTAGACCAAAACTACATTTTGATAAAGACAATCAGCATAGAATATTAAAACATATAGTAAATAAATAAAACACTTCTGTCATAACCATTACACAGCTTGTAAATCTGTTAAAAACTCAGAGCTCATAATGTTAACATAGCAGGTTCACAATCATAATATTAAAGAAGCAACAGTCACAGCCTGATATACAACAAACAAATAACTACTGCCATCGCATAGAAGTCTGGTGAACACTCAGAATTCATATTATGAAAAAAATAGGCACAAAACTCACCCATTAATAGCAGAATACATTATAACTCCAAACTTAAAAGATATCATGTTCGCATCTCTGAAAGAAATGAAAGCATGCATAAACAACTATTCTACAGAAAGTATACAAAAGGAATATTACAGAGCTGACATCTGTAACAAAGACGGATAGAAAGTAAAAAATAATAAATATATAATGAACTTCATTAATGGCAAAAAGTCAATCTTGGGTCCTTCAGGAATGGTTTAAGTGGGACAACAACATTAAGCCCTGGGAAACAATCAGCCCTTAAGTCCATTATCCATTTAGATTCTTCCATTTCCATTTGATTTGTTACATCCCCTTCTCTTATAGTTGGATGAACCATTGCAAGGACCATAAATCTAAATGTATGGGTGGCATTATTTTGAATATGAGCATACAATGCATTCATAACAGCCTTAATGCATATATCAGATTGGTGCTTAAAATTCTTTCTTTTAACATCCTATTTGTTTTGCCCACATAGAAACATGGGCAAAAAATACAGTTAGGAACATATACCACGTTCTTACTATTATTACAGTTGGCATTTCCAAAAAACTGGTATGTCCTTCCTGTAACTGGATGTGTAAAAACATTACTGGTATTGATAACAGTACAGGCTTTACAACTGCCACGTTTCCATGTGCCAGAACATATATGTTCATTCCTTTTGGCTTTGCAGCTTTTATTGCAAAGCAACCTCTTTAGATTTTTCTTGTTCTTAAAACTAAAATGAGATGTGGTCCTTAATATTTCTTTTAATCTATTGTCTGATGTTAACACAGACCAGTATTTTTTTATTATTTCACATATTGTAGAATTATCACTACTGTAAGTAAGGCTGACAATCATAGTCCCCTGCCTTTTATTAGGACGTAGTCTATCGTCTTTCATCACTTCACTTGTCATTCCATTAATATACTGTTGAGAGTAGTAGGGTCTACCCTTATTCATTCTCAAATCTCTTGCATGATCTATTGTTATTCCTTCTCTGGCTGGCCAATAACCACATTCCTTGAAACCTTGTAACAGTTTATTGCTTTCCATGAGAAAAGTATCATCCTGAGTACAAAGCCTGGACACTTGAGTGTTGAGTTCTGTAATATTCCTTCTTTATACTTTCTATAGAATAGGTGTTTATGCATACTTTCATTTCTTTCAGAGATGTGAACATGATATCTTTTAAGTTTGGAGCTATAGTGTATTCTGCTATTAATGGGTGAGTTTTGTGTCTATTTTGTTCACAATATGAATTCTGAGTGTCCACCAGACTTTTATCCAATGACAATAGTTATTTGTTTTTTGTATATCAGGCTGTGATTGTTGCTTCTTTAATATTATGGTTGTGAACCTGCTATGTTAACATTATGAGCTCTGAGTTTTTAACAGATTTATAAGCTGTGTAATGGTTATGACAGCAGTGTTTTATTTATTTACTATACGTTTTAATAGTCTATGCTGTTTGTCTAACAAAATATAGTTTTGTTCTAAGTTTGGATCTAAGTTATTTTAAAACATGTTTTTGTTACAAGTGCACTATGCAAATGGGGAGTAAGTGTTGCTATGTTTCATTGCCTCACTTTTTAATTGCTTAATTGCCTTTTAACTAGATTGGTTAGCTGGTTCTTAAATAGTTGTATGTAGGGACTGTTTTCAGGATCTGAGGAAGGCACATGCCGAAAGCACTTATCCTGTTCTTTTTTTGTTGTATTAAAGTTCCATTTTTATGGTGTTATGCTCCTTTTTTGTTTTCTTCTAATTTGTGTATTGGAGCTTTCTTTGGTGGTGCTATTGGATTTTGGTAATGTTTTTTGTTTTTATCGGTAACACCGCACATAGACTGAACAATGGATTTATCCAGCAACCAGTATTCTGCTGATTCAATCACTAAGAGGGTAGTGAGTGATATAACTACAAGCGATGTTAACCCTCTTTTGAAGCTTAATTTGGACACTACGAAATTATTGATACCTGCTGATTCAACAAATGACTTAGGTTTTGATGAAATATTCAAAACACTGGAGAATGCAGCCTATCGCTTAAAGCGTTTGCAATGGCACCGCTTCCACATGGAGGCATGCCTTTATCACCAGCTGATTCCCTGTGGACTAAGAGTTAAATGTATGCCTAGCTACGGAAATACCTACCTGGAATTGTTAGCTAAATGGCAGGTGATCAACATCCATACTAGCTTCAGGTACATGAAACTACTTATTGACTTCTTTAGGCCACAAGAAGAAGAGATTAATAAAGTCATTGAAAGTAAACAAAAGGAGATAGAATCTGGGGATTTGTCTGAACCTGATTTGCATAGGTTGGAGAACTTGCAAGACAGACTAGCATCCTATGAAGTGAAATTGAAGGAACAGAAGAGCCAGAAGTTACTAAGTGATTATAATAATATTAAACAAGGCCACCTTTTTGAATGGCCTAGAGCCCCTAGGCAGGGTGACAAGAGGAGTGAGAATGAGGTCACTGCAGCCAACCAGATGCATAAGAGGCGAGATGAAATGCGCCATGAAGTGACAGAACTGAGGTTCATCAAGTGAATGGAGCCCATACTGATATAAATGTAACCAATGGGAGTGTGTGTGTGCTCAAAATGGTGATATATAATGTTTGACTGAAGGAACCCTTGAGGTTCCTAAGGAGCAAGTTAACAATACAACAAATGCTCCTAATCCTACTTGTATGAATGAATCATCCTCTATGCCTACTATACAAGCAGGATCCATACCCAAGAAAGGATTGATACATCTACCTATTGAGCAGCAACTTCCTTTTTTAAAACATGTGAAGGAGCCATGTGTAGGCAGACCTGCAAGCAGGGAAAGGAAGAGAAGGAAAGTTCTGTGATGAATTCCTTAGTTGTTAATATCTCGAATAGTATTCTGAAAAAAGAGTTTGTTACTCTACTTGAGAAAGGATTACGTTTTATACCAGCTTTACGTTCACCGCTGCATGAGATTATGACTGATATAAAGTGTTTTGGACGTAATGTGACATTAAAACTTATTTTTTAGTGCAATGTTAGATCAGATCATGACTCTGAAAGTCCACCTAGGAAGCCTAGCACATTTGTTCCAGTAAGCCATCCTACGGTTGAGATTTTTATCCGCTTATGTGAGCAAGAACTAGCCAAAATTAGAACATATGGCAAAAGTAAACACTATCAGAATTTGACCAAAGAAGAATTGGATGCTTTAAAAGAACTACAAACTAGTGAGGATGTAACCATTATGCCAGCTAACAAAGGAGGAGCTGTGGTGGTGATGAGTACGGATGATTATAATGAAAGCATGTTGGATATGCTCAGTGATCGAGCAACATACTTAAGAATTATGAAGAAAGAAGTTGATGTGATGAAAAGGAGGATAGAAGATGTACTTTATGAGATGCTTATGAATAGGTGTATAACAAAGGAACTATACAAATTTTTCATAGTAGAACATCCTGTCATACCTATCATCAATGGACTGCCAAAAATCCATAAAAATAGCACTAAACCACCCATGCATCCTTAGTTGTTAATATCTCGAATAGTATTCTGAAAAAAGATTTTGTTACTCTACTTGGCTGAGGATGGTCAATGGAACCCCTCTCAGCCTTTTTGGAAAATGAGCTGAAAAAGCTATTGAGTGATTACAAGAACATAGTGAAAGATACAGCACAGTTCCTACAGCATTTACAGGAAGCCACTACTAACATCTATGACTTCTTCCATTTGCTATTAGTCACTATGGATGTTCGCAGTATGTTTACATCGATTCCTAACTCATATGGTGTTGAAGCCATAAGAGATTTGTATAGAGAAAGGAAATTAGACTCCTATGTTGTCCACAGCCTATTGGAACTGGTGCTAGATAACAATTTATTTGTTTATGGAGATAGCTACTATTGGCAGAAGTGGGGGGTAGCTATGGGGTACCCCCTGTGCAAACAGCTTTGCTAATCTCATGTTGGCCCAGTGGAAAGAGCTATGGGTACTGGATGTAAACTTCCAATGGAAAGAGAATGTGCTCCTCTATAATAGATTTGTGGATGACATTATGATTCTATGGGCTGGAAGTGAGGAAGAAGTCCAAAATTTTGTGGATTTTTTAACACATGCTACTTTGTTTCTAAAATTTGATGTTAAGATGTCCAGAACAGATATTGAATTTCTGGATGTCATGATCCTATTGGATCCTATTGAAGGGATAAATACTATGATGTATCGGAAACCTATGTGGAGGAATCATATGGTGCATTTTTCCAGTATGCACCCAAGACATATTTTCCGCAATGTGATTGTCAACCAAGTCACTCAAGTGCCCAAGCTTTGTACTCAGGATGATTCTTTTCTCATGGAAAGCAATAAACTGTTACAAGGATTCAAGGATCGTGGTTATAGGCCAGCTAGAGGAGGAGTAACAATAGATCGTGCAAGAGATTTGAGAATGAATAAGGGTAGACCCTACTACTTTCAACACTATATTAATGGAATTATAAGTGAAGTGATGAAAGATGATACAGTACGTCCTAATGTAGGGCAGGGGACCATGAGGGTCAGCCTTACTTACAGTAGTGAAAATTCTACAATATGTGAAATAATCAAAAAATACTGGTCTGTGTTAACATCAGACAATAGATTTAAAGAAGTAGTAGGGACCACACCTCATTTTTGTTTTAAGAACAAGAAAAATCTAAAGAGCTTGGTTTGCAATAGAAGCTGCAAAGCCAAAAGTAATGAACATACACATTCTGGCACATAGAAATGTGTCAGTTGCAAAGCCTGTACTGTTATCAATACCAGTAATGTTTTTACACATCCAGTTACCGGAAGGACATACCAGTTTTTTGGAAATGCCAACTGTAATAGTAAGAATGTGGTATATGTTGCTACCTGTAATTTTTGCCCATGTTTCTATGTGGGCAAAACTAATAGGATGTTAAAAGAATTTTTAAGCACCAATCTGATATATGCATTAAGGTTGTTACAAATGCGTTGTATGCTCATATTCAAAATAATGCCACCCATGCACTTAGATTTATGGTCCTTGAAATGGTTCATCCAACGATAAGAGAAGGGGATGTAACAAATAAACGGAAATGGAAGAATCTAAATGGATAATGAACTTAAGGGCTGATTGTTTCCCAGGGCTTAATAGTGTTGTTCCACTTAAATTGTTCCTGAAGGAACGAAGATTGACTTTTGCCATTAAGGAAGCTCATTATATATTTATTATTTTTTTACCTTCTATCCGTCTTTGTTACAGATGTCAGCTCTGTAATATTCCTTCTGTATACTTTCTATGCATAGGTGTTTATCCATGCTTTCATTTCTTTCAGAGATGTGAACATGACATCTTTTAAGTTTGGAGTTATAGTGTATTCTGCTATTAATGGGTAAATTCTGTGTCTATTTTGTTCATAATATGAATTCTGAGTGTTCACCAGACTTCTATGTGATGACAATAGTTATTTGTTTCTTTAATATTATGGTTGTGAACCTGCTATGTTAACATTATGAGCTCTGAGTTTTTAACAGATTTACAAGCTGTGTAATGATTATTACAACAGTGTTTTATTTATTTACTACAAGTTTTAATATTCTATGCTGATTGTCTTTAACAAAATGTAGTTTTGTTCTAAGCTAGGATCTAAGTTATTCTAAAACATGTTTTTGTTACAAGTGCACTATGCAAATTAGGTGTAAGTGTTGCTGTGTTTCATTGCCTCATTTTTTAATTGCTTAATTGCTAGATTGGTTAGCTGGTTCTTAAATAGTTGTGTGTAGGAATTGTTTTCAGGATCTGAGGAAGGCACATGCAGAAAGCACTTATCCTGTTCTTATTTTTGTTATATTAAAGTTCCAGTTTTATGTCTATGGTGTTACGCTCCTTTTTTGTTTTCTTCACTTATAACATTTGACAAGGTGTAGCTGATATTAATTATATGTATCAGGGCTGAGGCACTAATATTGTGTCAGTTGTGTATTTGTTTATCTCTGTATTATCACATTTATTCTCAAATCTATGATGGTGGGTATATTATGTACTATATTCCTGTAAGTATATTTCTGCTATTTGGACTGCCATGGCCTTTACATTTGTCAAACACACTTACACAACTGCCTGTATATCCAATAACCTTGAATATGCTTTGCTTGCTACTATTGCTCTCTGCTTACTATCGCACAAACACGGTGCTTGGAGGTGCGCACTGCCAAGGACCATGTTTGTACAATGGTACGTGGAGCACAACATTTTCAACACAATGACTAGAATTGGTGGGAAACCATCACTTTCCATTGCTCTTGATCTATGGTAGACATGGCAGGCATTTATGGAGAAGGTGACAGATTTAGGGCACAGAACTGGGATGTCCAAGACTGCAAGGATTTTTATTGAACTCCTAGTTAAACACCACAGTGCCATGTTTCTTCACTGGGACTTTTCTGGCTCCTATTATAAGATGAAAGCTTGGGATAATTTGGTCTAGGCTGTAACCAGTGCTACTGGTAGCCTGTGCACTGGTGACCAACGTAGGTATCTCTATAATGAACTACAGTGGAGGAAGAGGAATACTGTTGATGCTTGAGTCGAGAAATTTAGGACTGTGGACATCCCAAAACTGTGTAAGTATCAACTACAGAGAGTATTTGTAAGACTTAATGTTGAATATAGGCAAGAATGGTATTCATAATGGTGTTCTGTTCTGTTTTTTTTCCACATCAGCCATGGACCATGAGGGCAATGTAAGAACTCACGGGGCTAGATTGGTGAAGATGAGGGAAGCATGTGGTATGTATGCAGCAGAAGAGTAGCGTTATCGTAGCATTAAAAGTTAAAGATAGTTGTTTGGTATTTTAGAGAGTTGTATCAAACTGAGCATGCATATCTCAACTGTAAAATCAAGTATGCATGCATTAGTCTGTAACACAAATTATGAGAACAATATTAGACTTTAGTCAGATATTGTGGGTTCAAAGACCACACCTTCCAGCTATACAATACTGTTAATTCTTCAATTATGTGTAAGTGAAAGGTTTAAAGTAAAAGCTCTATATCAGTGGAACACATGCTCTCCTGTAAACTGCAATATGTATAACTAGAACACACCTATGTGCAATATATGCACATGTCAAGTAGCACTTGCTGCAGTCTGTAGTATTGTGTGCATCTGTTAGGAGCTGGTAGTCTTAAAAGTAAAAGTTCTCTGTTAGGAGGTGGTAGTCTTAAAAGTAAAGGTTAAGATAATAGAGTCAAATAATTGTATTAATGCATTGCTTGTCACATATGAAGGTACTGTTTTTCTCTCACCCTAACCTTTACTATCATTTTATTTTATTTTTATTTTATTTTTTCTTTTGTTGTTGCATTTTTTTACATGTCATCAAAATGTGTCCATGTCTTCCATGTGTATCACATCACTAAATGCTTCACAGGACAGTGGGGTAGGCCTGCCACACAGGATCCACATGACCCCCCTTCACTGGCTCCAGCACCATTGCCCAGTACATCTGGGAGCCAACCTGGTAGCATCACCTCTGCTGCCCCTGCGCTAACTGCCCCCATCAGGTAGTCCTGCCCTGTAGGCTGGTCCTTTTGTAACTTCCAGGAGTAGTAGCAGAGATGGTGATTTTATCACCCACACCAAGATACCAGGGATGGTGCATAGGGTTGCGTGCCACACTGTTAGTGCACACCTACACTGGCTGGAGAGTCTGCACCCCCTCATTTTATGCAGTAGGAGGAGGAGAAGTAGACATCAAGTACTCCAGACAGTGGCAGATTAAGGTGACAGTGATGACAGTCCATTGGGAGAGGACTAGATTTGCACTGTCACCCAGCTTGATAACCATGGATTCTGGATGCCCCCACCTTCACCCCAGTCATGGTGTCCTCCAACCTTTTATGTTCATCACCGTCCCTGTCTCTTGTCTTGTTTGTCTTGTCTGTCTGCAATTGCTTTCTCACTTACAAAACTTACTCGACCCAGACATACCTACATCCCTTCAGTAACATTCCTCTCTCTCTCTCAAGAAAATAAAATGGGCACAAAAAAAATCTTTCCATACATAGCTCTTGATTTTGCATGTGTCTTCTTGACACACTTTATTCAGTCAAATTGACTATGCAACATGATTGTGCTGTGGTTACCCCTCTTTCTGGTGATGGCAATCCAAAATCAGTTAATATTTTGCACATATGTTCACTTTACACTGTTAAAGAAATGGACAGCGTCATAAGACAAAAACAGGCCTGGTGAATTAAGGTTGGTTTAATCCAAAATATCAACAATGAAACAACAAAGATAAACCAACCAAACACAGCCCATAAAATAAATCCTTTTTGTTTGGTGGTAAGTGCTTTCATGCATTCACTATGCACTTCTTCAGAACATGGTTGAAGAAGTGCATATTGAATGCATGAAAGTACTTACCACCAAATAAAAAGGATTTATTTTATTGGGTGCATTTGGTTGGTTTATCTTTGTTGTTTCATTAAAAAAGGGATTGCTATCATTCTTTCCTACCTCCTTCCTGCACATTCCTGCCCTGCTTTCCCTTTAATCTTCCCCCTGCTTGCTCCCCATTTCACCACTGTCTTATCTTCCCCATTTCTTTTTTTTACATACATTATTACGCGATGGTGCACATCACGCACTAATGTGCAGCAAAGGTAATGTGAAGTAGTTAAAATTATTACATACAGCTGTATTCAAAGCCAGTACAATCTAGCCTCAAAAAGGAATGTATCACTGCATTAACTACATTAGCATGTACTGCTACAGTCAGTTAAGTAGCAGATGTATTCCAGAGACTCAGTACTACCTGTCAGACTCTAGTCTTCCCCTGCTTGCTCCCCAATTCACCACTTTCCGATCTACCCCATTTAACACCTTTAATCTCATCAAAAAATAGAATCACACACAACACATATAAATAAATAAAAAAAACAATGGATCCCTTCACTTTTTGGGCTCCATGTTTGCAATGAGGTGTGCATCGTGCACCAATGCACAGCAATGGTGAGGCAGTGGCAAAATGCTGTGGTTATCTCCATGCAATACCACTTGACCATGCTGTACTATGCCAACACACTGCAACACATCTTGTATAAACAATTTATGTCATTGCATTATCACTATGCAATGAAAAGTATTTAAAAGTATTAGATACACCCATATTTGAACCCAGTACCATCTGGGCCAAAAAAGGAATGCATCAATGCATTAACATGTGCTGTCACTGAGTCAGTTAAGCAGTAGGTGTATTTCATAGACTGAATACTAACTATCAGGCTTTAGCAATGTGGCTCCTGTTTGTACACTGCTTACGTATGTGCACGCATGTGTATCTCGCATGCGTATGCACTTTGCTAACCATTGCTCAAACCCGCTGCTCACTGCACTATGAAAATCTACATATTATGCTGTATTACTGCTGTTTACTGTCCATTTCCTGTATATGACATGAAACTACAAGTGGAAACATTACAAACTGAGGTCCCTATCTAACAGTATGTCACATATTTACAATACATCCATGTTTTTGCACCCCGCAAGTACTGCAACCTTGGGGTCTCAGTACTTTTTCCACAAATATATCAACCGCACTACAAAATGTAATATCAAATGTTGTGTGCTATGCAATAACCATCAAACTGATAGCATGCAGAACTATAACTATTGACCCATATACCTTAAAAATCTTATCTTCAAGGCTAGTGCAGGAATCAGCATGGACCATGTCCACAGGGACATAGGTGACCTTCAGCACACTTGACCCTACCCATTTAAGTTTTGTCAGTGGTAGATCTTGCTAATTGATCCTTGTGGACTTCTTAGATTCTGACCTCAAAGATTTGGATGAGGGATAACAAGGCATAATTTTCTATGGTGAGTTACCCATGGCCTTTGAAACTATCTCCCATTCTTGTCATAGTGAAGATCTTCCCATCTGGGAAGTAGGCCTTACAGTACGAGATGTATAGCTGACTGGCTCAATGACAGATTACACACTCTTAAAATTGGACACTGCACCTGCACCACTAGCCCACTTACCAGTGGAATACCAAAAGGATCTGTGCTGGGCCCTCAACTGTTTGGAAAATACTTCCCTGAAGCACAGGCAACAGTAAATGGCCTGTGGTTTACCAAGTTTGCAGATGCATTTTATAAATGAGATGTTAACAGAAGGGGCTGACACAGACTAATGATTGGTGCCAAACTCATGGACTGAACCTTAAAGCATATAATGATTCATTGTCCCCTTTTTCAGTGATGTATTCCTACTAATTATGAAATACATAGCACCCTCCTAAGCTCAAACACAGTATTGTAAGATTTGGGAACACATGTTGATAGCAATCTACGCTTTCATCACTATGTGTCCATAGTGGTGACACACACCATCTGCATTGTGGACATCATACATATGGAATCACCTCCAAGACCAGGGTAGTCATACTTTTGCTGCATCACACCAATAATGGAACACAATGCTCACATATGTCTTTACCTCATCAGACAACTGCAGCAATTGGAGAAAACACAGGGTTGTGACTGGGAGAATACCCGGCCTCCAAACATGACATACATGGAAAGACTGACATACCTGCAACTGTACTCGGTATCATGCAGGCTGCTGAGAGGTGGCCTATGCCTGCCCTGCAGAGCAGTCTCAGACCCTGCCCTTCTGAAAATGATGGACATCTGCAGTTCAAATTGGACAAAAATAATTTGTCCCAGGATTCTCATCCTAGCCTGTGACATAAACACAACATGTTGGGGAGGCAGATATATCCACAATGATTCACACTCCTCTGTGATAGGCTCCCACTGCATGTGAAGCAGTGGTCTTCATTGGCCCTGTTCAAGCGCAACCTTGAGTACTTGTTGGGTGATTGTAAAGTCACCTCTTGACTGGCACCTATCTCCCTCATGGACAGGGCCAGGCTGTGCTGCTCACAAACTCACTCTGCTAAACATGACCATCCAACTATGTGCAATAAGGGAGCTTGTGTTTTTGCACAACTAGGCTTCTAAACACCCTAGTTCTATTAGGCTATTGGCCTCATATGAACCTTTATAAGCCATGTACCTGTGCAGGCCTCCTAACCTGTTGTCTCCCACATGGCCTGCTGATGTCATTTACTATAAGTTCACCTGCACTCTTGTATAAGTCAGACTTGTGCCATCATGCTTGCATAAAGTATTGCATTCTGTAGCCTGTGTACCTTAGGTAGAATTTCTGTTCTCATTGCAGGCAACTTGGTGTGTGTTTGTATCTAGACAGCAGAGCAGAAGTGTGTATCCTAGAGTTACTTCTCCAATGACATGGACTGTCAGTACTTTGATATGTGCACATGCCTACACAGCCATTACATGCAGGCCTCCTAACCCCTTGTCTCCCATATGGCCTGCTGATGTCATCTACTATAAGTTCACCTGCAGTCTTATTTAAGTCAGACATGTGCAGTGGCACTTCTGTAAAGTACTGTGCTCTGTAGTCTGTGTGATTAGATAGGTAGGGGTTCTGTTCTCACTGCAGTCAACTGATTTTGTATGTGTGTGTGTGTGTGTGTGTGTGTGTGTGTGTGTGTGTGTGTGTTTGTGTATGCAGACAGAAGAGTATAAATGTGTATCCTATTTTGTTATTTGCAGATGCTTACACATCCATGTCATGTAGCCCAGCCAACATCTTATCTCCCACATGGCTTGCTGATGTCATCTACTATAAACTCACCTGTAGTCATATAAAAGTCAGACTTGTGCCATGGTGCTTGTGTAAGATACTGTGCTCTGTAGTCTGTGTAATTAGCAAACTTGGTAAGTCAAAGGCCATATACTTTAGCCTGAACTGTCGAGAAATGCAGCTCAAACAGTGAACAGCCAAGCACAGATCCCTGGGGTTTGCCAGTGGTGACAGCCCTACTGGTACAAGTTGAGTCACCAAATTTTACATGTGTTCTGTCAGTGAACCAATTGGTTACTCATTCACTGATGTAAGGTTTAATCCCCAGCTTGTGGGTTTTCTCAGTAATACCTGCATGTGTGATTATGTCAAAACCCTAGGCCAGATCACAAGAAGTATGCACTGTCTTACCTTCATCCAGGCCTATTGCACTGAAGCAATAGGCTGTGACAACATCACAGATCTCTTATGATGTGACTCAGCACATACACCTTCCTGCTATGGTTGAATACACAGTTCAACACACCCTCCACATGGCCCATGTTCCCATACAAGGGTATACATCAACATGTATCCACCTAAGTTGGGGGAACAGCACCTGGTGCATGAATGCATAGAGACATCTTGACTCCCCACGACTGTGAGTAGATCAACATATCATCATGGACCTCTTCTACGTGTGCACTAGTAATATTCCAGGTGTGCAACAGACTTGTGTGAGTTGTTAATGCTACATCAGGTCTGTTATATTTGATAAATGTTCTGAAAGAGGTAATTGAGGGCATGCATGATGACAACAGTATCATTTTGTGGAACATGAACAGGATAAGGCATTTGACAAAAATCCACAGTGAAGTATTCAATCAACACTGTCATATTTGGCCATAAACAGCTATATCACCAAATAGGTAGACCAGTGTATGACATACATGGCATCTCACTATGTTGAAATCTGTGATGTGACATATATCTCAGGTATAGTGATCAGGTCTGTACATCAGGCATGTCTGCTAGGCCCTTCCCTGTCCAGAAGTTAGGTGATGGACATCACAGATGACATACACATGAAATATCCAAACAGCTGCCTGAAGGACCACAGCTTCTGGACAATCATTGACTCCAACTTTGATATTAGTATAATAGAGACAGTATCAACACATACCAAAAACTGCTGCCACAGCCATGACAGCACATGTATTGACAAGAAACATGGAGGGATTTGTTGAATCAGGAAACAGACACACCACCCAAGTGTAATGTGGACATAACACTCTATAATCAGACTAGTAGGTATGTGAATTGTGTCCTGGGGTAGACAGTAATTGGTACAGTTACCAGCATGTGGTCACAGTGCAGACTACTCCAAACACTGCTACTGGGTATGTGAAGAACATACACACCAGAGGCCATAATAACTTCATGGTTCCTAACCTTAATCTCACCAATAACTCTGTACAATGCACCCCTTTTATAGTACCTCCTACACATCTTCCAGTGATGTGTAACTGCAGTGTACCACCTTTGTCACAGTGTGCTGTCACACAACTTACTGGCCAAACCTAAGTATTTGTTCTGTGGAATATACATGACTATCTGATGGTATGGAAGCCCAATCAAGTTGTTACATCAGTTGCATGTCTGCTACCTGTTCTGCTTATACACACACTACATACTTAGGTGTTTGACAACATTACTGGCATGTAATCTTTTGATATCTCTTCACTCCCAAGATATAGCAGCCACTCCTCTCACCTACCTGCATTTATTATCTTTCGAGATAGTTTATTTTGCTAGTGTCTCTAGGGGCAGTCCATTCCAAGGGTGGGTGCTACCCACTCCGTTTGCCCTCTGCTTTGCTCCGGGCTCACTCCACTCCCCTACCCTATCCCTATTCCCACCAACCCCAGTTCAATTAAACTTATAGTTGATGGCCATTCCCATCTTAACTCACACACCCACTCAATCATTCACTTCACACCTTCAATCCCCCACTCAATCATACTACACCACACCCTTGTTGCTAAACCCTTTGATAGCTTCTCTGCCATCTAGCTTTACAGCCCCTACTCTCATTCACCTTCCCTACTACAACAGGTAGCATAAGGAAGAGGATAGGAAATAAATAAAATGCCTTTCCCTCGCCTACACTTAGCATGTTACACAATGACTATTTTTATTCTCCTCTTTTTTTCTATACTTACATCCTACCATACACAACTTCGTCTCACCAGTCCAACTCAGTGGCAAACAGATACCATACCCAATTCACTAAAACTAATTCATTCCCCAATATCTCCATGTGACCTTTCACCAACCCATCACTATCCCTACATAAATAATAAACCACCAAGCAAAATAAACCCCTACTTATCCCAAAACCAAGGGAAAATATGACAAAAACTACTTAAATTCTACCTATATCTAACTCAAAAACTAACTTGTTGTCTAGACATACACCCTAACCCAGGACCCAACTCTTCAATCCATACAAATCTAAACCAAACTAACCCTCTTTATAGAAGGGTGACCTCCTCTCTACTTCTCTTAAACAGTAATATAAGAAGTATACTTAACAAAGTTCAGACCTCCATGCCCTATTGACTTTATATAAACCAGACTTAGCCATACTCACTGAAACTTGCCTGAGACCAGAATACCATGATAATGAGATTACTCCCCCTGGCTATAATATTATGTGGAAAGATAGGATAGGGAAAAAAGGAGGAGGCATAGCCATACTGTACAAAAATCATCTTACAGTTGAACAGATTAGCTACAACTCCCAGGAAGTAATTGATATAGAACTCATTCTTGCTAAATTAAAATTAAACTCTACCAAACGTATAGTCATAGCAGGTGCCTACATCCCACCAGGAAATAACATTGCCACTATGGCAAACCTGCTACACTGAATGTCTACCTCCCATCCACAATAGACCATTGTCTTAGGAGACTTTAATATTTGACTGGTCTGACTGTACCAAATTTAATCCCTCTACACATATTAATCTTCATGGTTTTACCCAAATCAAAGATAACCCCACAAGACTCAATAAGAAATCCAAATATGAATCCATCTTAGATTGGATACTTCTGTCTGACCTCACCTTAGCACACCAATCAGGCTGCCTACCAGACAATTTGAGTGATCACCAATCAACCTACCTTATTAGACATAAATCCCACCATAGTAAACAACTCTTCCTTAGAACTGTCCACAATAAAACAAACTTCCAAGTCAAGGACCTAAACAACAAACTAAATACTGTAACTGGACTCCCCTAAAACACCTACCCCTAGATGAAGCAGTAGATTACTTTAATACAACCTTTCTCTCAATCCTAAACCATCACGCACCAGCCCGAAACATCAGAGTTAAGACAAACTATGCCCCTTGGTTAGCAAAAGAAACTAAAACCATAATGAAGATCAGAGACAGAGCCTGGGCTAAATATCATAAACTTAAAACTTCTACCTCAAAACAAAACTTCTTAGCACTATGGAACAAGTCGAAACAACTTATACAACTCAATAAAATCAATTACTACAAAACCTTACAAGAGAAAAATGCTCATAACCCCCAGACATTCTAGGCCTCAAAAAGAAAATTACTGCATCCAGGTAAAACTGGCACTCCCACACCCATACTTCCAACCAACAGAGGACACCCCTACACAATTCAACAAATTCTTTACAGAAACAGTCCTAGCTCTGTCTAACACCCTAAATAACACCACCATCCCTACTCCTTCTCCAACCCCAACTAACCCTACTACACAACAGACTCCCTCTAACTTTTCCTTAACTCCAGCACCTACTCAACGTATTACTAAACTCCTCAAGAAGCTAAAATCTACCACATTAGCTGCTGACAAACTTCCTGCTGATTTTCTTCTGCTAACAGCAGAAACTGTATCCTACCCTGTGTCTGTCCTCATAAATAGATCCATAGCAGAATGCAAAGTACCTTACCTGTGGAAAATATCTCATATTATTCCACTCCACAAAGGTGGCAACACCCTTGAGCTCACCAAGTACCGTCCAATTGCAATTTTATCTCCTTTATCAAAAATACTAGAAAGAGTAGTGCATACACAACTAATGCAATACCTCCTAAAAATAACCTTATATCTGCATCTCAACATGGCTTTCGACCCTCCCATAGTACCACCACTGCTCTACTCTCATATACTAACATAGTCAACACCCATAGAAACAACAGACTTTTTGTTTCCTCTGTATTCTTAG
This sequence comes from Protopterus annectens, assembly GCF_019279795.1. Lineage (NCBI taxonomy): Eukaryota > Metazoa > Chordata > Ceratodontiformes > Protopteridae > Protopterus > Protopterus annectens. The sequence continues at coordinate 1,055,132,369 of NC_056741.1, read as the reverse complement.
ACTTATCTAAAGCCTTTGATATGGTCAACCATACCCTGCTTCTCAAAACTCTAGCTACCTTTAACATTAACTCCCTCACAATATCATGGTTCAACAGCTATTTATCAGGCCGCCAACAAGCAGTTCTTTGGCAGGACCAGCTATTCTCCCTTCTACCAGTATCCATAGGAGTCCCTCAAGACTGCATACTTGGTCCTTTACTGTTCTCCATATTTACAAATCAGATAGCTGCCACATCCCCCCTGCCTCTACAGTACAATATGCAGATGACACTACTATCATATGTGCTGCCCCAACCTTAAGCGAGCTTCAAACAATAACACAGCATAACTTTACTCTGGCTGAATCATGGTTTTCTGGCATTAAACTTATACTCAATCCCAAAAAAAACAAAACTACTTCTCCTCAGTCCTGGTAGAGCTCCTGCACTAAACAATGATTTCACCATAAATTCCAAGGATAACACCTCTATCATCCAAACAACTGACACAAAACTCCTAGGAGTAGTAATTGATAAAAAACCTAAAGTTTGACATACACATAGCCCAAACAATCAAAAAAGTGAACAGAAAGCTTGGTCTCCTGTATCGGAACAAACAATTCATGACCAACTATACCAAAGCCACTATTGCTAGAACACACTGATTATCCACCCTACTATATGCTTCCCCTATCCTGACTAATCTTCGCCAAGGCGAACTAAACAGAATGGCATCCTGCTATTACAAGATTGCCAAGTTTGCTACAGGTGCCTCTAGTAGATACCATCACTGCCTTTCCCTCAAACACTTAGCTGGCTTGAGCTGCCCCAACTACTTCTTACTACTCAACTCTCTGTAGCTCACAGACTGTACTACCTCTCTGACAAAACTCCAGCTCTACAGGATCTAATACAGCCCTACATCATCACCCAAACATTAAGGTCAACAGACCAAAATCTCATAAAGGTCATCAAACATAAGAATGAAGCAGGTAAAGCTCTTTTTGGCTTTACTATAGCAAAAATCTGGAACTCACTCCCAAACCATTTAACTTCTACAAGCTCTGCTCCACTATTTAAGAAATTACTCAAAACCCAATATACTAACAACTGGCTATGCAAATGTGACTCCCCAGGGTAAGCCACTATATTGCAGAGTTAAAAGGTTTCCACCAAAGATCACCTATAAGTTTCTAACCTCAAAATACCTATGCTTACTAGAAACCTGTAACCTCTGAATACTTATTCTTAACAAACAATGGTCCATTAGACGGTATTGATCTAAATGCCTGTGAAAAAATGCTGAATGGTTTATTTTGATGCTATTGATTGTTTATGCTCTATACCAAAATGTTAATTATGCCTTCTAAATGTTTAAATGTATGTATGTATTGTAGCATTGTATTAACTGGAGCTTTTCTCCCCACGCCTCTGATGAAAATGGATCTGTGTCCAGTCGGACTTTCCTGGTCATGAAATGTAAAATAAATAAATAAATGAAAAATGTATCTCTTCTGTGATAGTGTGAACTGTGCCATATATATATATATATATATATATATATATATATATATATATATATATATATATATATATATATATATATATATATATATATATATATATATATATATATATATATATCATGTACACAAAGCAACTAGCTTGTATTGGCCATACTGTCGCATACAGGTATAGTAGTATCCCTCCTAACACCTCCAGAAAGTCCCAGTACAGTGTGCATGGTTACCCTAACAGAGTGTGGATGTATCATAATAGTTGTTAAAGTGTGTGTGTGCAGAGTCATCTCTTATCATTTTACATCACATATGTTATGTCAGAGGCATGGGAATAGTCGTGGTATTATTCTGATATTGTCCATTAATGTGGTTGGTTATTGTAATGTTTTCTATGATCCTTTACCTGTGGTCATCTTGCTGCAGACCTCTGCCAAGAGTACACTCATATTCAGGCATACCAGTTTGCACAGCTTCACAATATACACCCTACTCCAACTGTATGTCAGATCCATGATAGATGTTCTCTGCATTATTCATGGTAGGATGCTTATCTCACACAGACATCCTCCCCATTCTTATGTCACCTTGTGTGACAGTCACAGACAACACATTTTGAATGTATAGTCCGTAATGTACAATATAGATATGTGCTTGCTGTTGCTGCTACAACCATCTTCCATTGACATGTCCTCCTGTGCTGGACATGAGGGAATTTCCCCTGTCCTCTTTCTCTGTGCTCATGCCTACAATTCTTCTGTATATCCCTATTCAATACATACACTTCCTCTGACTGAGTGATCATTTTACATGGCAGTCCCATGTCCTGTTACATACAGATCATCAACACAGCTTCAGTACAGAATATCAGGGATGGGATATCATAATACTCTGCAGTGCAGGTACATTGTGTGTGTTTTTAACAGTGAAGTTCATTTTGGTTTGATCTGTACTGTGTTTGGACCATATACTTCACATTCATACCTCTCAACTGTCCAGATATTCTCAGGATGTCCAGATGTTTTTCTTATCAAATTTGTGGCTTTCTGCCATATCACTGAGGTGATCTCTGCAATGATGTGACTCAATATTACATATCACTCAATATTACATACATTTGAGTGCATACCTCTCAACTCTCCCAATTTGTCCCGGTCCCCTTCAATAAACACATCGCACCAAATGACATTTGATGACCTTTATTAAATTTCATAACATAGCTTTGTTCACCAAATTCATTAATTACAGCTATTCATAATATAATTGATTCTAAACACAGCATAACATCCTTGCAATGTTAATCAGGGCAGCATACCTACTCACCCTGCCCCAGTAAGCAGGGTCCATACCTCTGCTCACTTACTTTACTTATGAAGCAGCATCCCATCTCACTTCATACACTATTCATTGAATTACCTTCCACCAAATAAGCAGCATCCTTACCTCAGCTTGCTTATCTATTCAGCAAGCTTCCTCCAACTACTCATTTTCCTTTCCCCAGATCCTTGAAATGAACATCCAGACAGCAGAGGGGGAACAGAAGAGGGCAAGCCTATCCCTCTTCTCTGTCCCCCCAATCTACCAACGAAAAGAGAGAGGGTGGGTGGGTAGCAAGTTCTCGCCAAACTGTGATTGCTTAACCCAGCTACACTAGACTAAACCTCTTAAGCCCCTCCCCATCATTATCTCATTTCCTCCCAACCATCCCTGCCTCCACTTAACCCTTTCACCTTCCCAACCCACTTAACTTCCTCTAACTACAAATTTTCCTTTCCCTCGATCCTTGAAATGAACATCCAGACACCAGAGGGGGAACAGAAGAGGGCAAGCCTATCCCTCTTCTCCACCAACCAGCCTGAACAGGCTGTTCCCCCTCCCTTCTACCCAAAATTGTTCAACCCACTACTTCCCATAAAGGGAAGGGTCAAGCCAAACATCATTCGGTGTACCTGTAAAGCACCTTAAAATCCCATCATAAACCCACCTTGCCATGCCATCACTGAAACACCCAAGAGAATACATACCCTTTTAGCCTGCTTCCTTCAAAGCTGAAATCATGGCTCAACCTGAACGGATTGACAAACTATAACCACAACAAAACCACAAACTATAACCCCTTGAAATCAAATCGCCACCCAGTCAACAACTAGCATCAAGTCTCAAACCCAGGACCCTGTCAACTGTAGCCTGTCACCTTAGCCCACCAACTACCCAGTTCAGGGTTTGCAATGACTCTATTACTGTGGGGAATAGTCTAACTCCAAAACTTTAATGTCCTAATCTTAGATGGCAGAAAACCAGCACCCCTTGACCTAGTTCCTGAAAACTCATCTAAGCTCAGCAATGAAGTACTCTACGTGCCCAGCCATAAACACCCCCAATTCACTCATTACCATGCTATTCTTAACCCCTGTTTGTCCCTGGCCTTTCCCCTCGAAAGGTCTCTTTCCTTATGTTACCTATACCACTAGTAGGTAATTAAGACCTGTCCTACAGCTGCCTTATCCTGCAACCAAACTTCCTTTAAATCTTCTAACTCCCCTGTAACAATGCACCCAGTTTCTAAAACTACCCCAACACAGCCACCAACCTACCATGTTTCCTAAAACCCTATCTACAAAATTCACTCAAACCCCAAGGGAAATGATCCCTGTGCTATTCTGTAAAACCTTAACCTGGTATGTAACATTAACACTACCTACTCAAGGGACAAATTTGTCACCCCAAAGATACCACCCATTAAGAACAAACTCCAGCATCCTGCCAAACACCTCATTGGCCCTTCCCCCACATACGGTTCAAACAACTGGATGAGTGAATACAACCACCCCAAGGTTCCAAGAAAGCAAGGATTGAACTTCACTGGCTTGCAAGAGTGATAGGGCTGTAGCCTAATAAGTTCCTGTGCTCCTATGAATATCATGACTCTACTCATCCTGTGGGATCCCCATACTCCCCATAAACCATCCCTTGGCCCCCCCTACCTACCTCTTCCTTATTTGCCCCTATACCCAACACAATAATCAGCTCCCATTAAGTAAACACAGAGCTCTAACATGCCTTACTAAGGTGATTACTCATTCCCTCCTTGTGCCCCATTCCAGTGGCAAGAACATCCATCCTATCAAAAGATCACCTTTCAAATCACCTTTCAAGCCACTGCATGATGCCTTCTGACTGCAGCAATCTGCAAAGGAAAGAAAAAACAATAAATTCTATGTGCACACATACCAATAATTACTTAACATGGAGGCACTGACGAGGACCCCTGCCACCCCCTCAAGTGTTTGCCAAACTCTGCACCAAAGTATGACACCAGCCCTCCCCCTTTTTTAGTTTTATTATACTATGACTCATATCCCCTTGGACAAGAGTGATAAGTGCTACCCACAGAAAAAGAGCCGAACTTGTCTAGCTTGCAACCATCCCCGAACCAGTAGCCTAATAATTTCCTATGATATTAAGAGTGCTGTGACTCCATTCCATCTACCTGAACCCCATCCACATTGACGTCCCTTAATGAGAACTAAATAAAATGCATCACCTGTAACCTCCTCAAGCCCACTGCAGGAACCCAAACTCTCACATATGGCCAATGGCTGTTACTCCCTTTTACTATTGAATACAAATGCCCAAAAGCAGGAACAACTTTCAGCATTAATCTAACATACTGAATGGTTAATATAACAAATTGTACAACTAATTAACCCTGAGATCACAAACTCAAGTGCCTGTTCTTCTCTGACTAGCAGAGTAAATCCTCTACTAAAACTCAACAACTTTGAAATCCACTTACTTCTGTCATTAACTGCTGCCCACTTGTGTTCTCCATGTGTAACCTCCTCCCTCGTCACTGCTTCCAACATCTGCAAATTCACTGTGTATCACCACAACTGTTACTCAGTACACCACCATCTACAAATAAAAGGACAAAAGTAAACCCTCTAATATGTAAAGAGAAGGCTCCACCTTATACCCACCAATTCCAAATTTTAGCCACAGCATTCTAAGACCCCATCTGCAAGAAAGAAAAGACATGTAAATCATCCAAAATACATAACACACATTCCAAGACATCTTCAAGGATAACCTATCCCGCCAACCTGAGAAGGAATGTACCACCGCCACTCACATCTATGACAAAGCAGCCATAACTGAAGCTATACTTCCAATGACCCTATCAAATACCCAAGATAAGTTTAACTACCAGTCGAGTATGTTAAAACTAAATCCCACACATAAAGGGACCTATCAATATCCACAACCCGGGTAACCTTGCAATTCCAGACCACATCAGTTAGTGCCCTGTATAAGCCAAGCTAACTTATATTGTAAAACCATCTGCCTAGCTCTTAACCTTCCATCTCCAAATGAGGCACACTAACCAACATAATATGGAACAAATGGACACAACGCAGCAAACTTAATAATAGCTGACTAGCACCTTACAAAATACAATCAGGCAGTATTTTAAATATTCCTCTTACAAACTTAAAAGGTTGATAGAACAGGTTGTGGTAGCATGGATATTCAGAATGGAACTCAGTTTCTGTCTGCTATCTATATTTAACATTTAACTAATTACATTTCTTAACTGTCTACTCCTACTTAATCCATACCCCCCAAGCAATACGCATGCATGACATAATTTCATAGACACATGCTGTACTATGGGACAAACTAAACAATATGGCTGCCTGAATCATTGTGTAGCTTCTTAAGCCCTGCACCCAACTCCATCATGCATAGTTTACCCTGCAGAAACCCTGAGTAGCCCATTACTCTTATCACCCGAATGCACACTTCCCCTAAACCCTTCGTGATCTGCAAAACACAATGAATATCCTGCACTGAAACAAGGAATAAGCCTGTGCTCAAAACAAATACTTACCCTTTATTATATTATTTATCTATATGTTTATTATTTATCTATTTTATCTTTATATAGTTATTTAGGGAATGGTGCCTCCATGCAAGAAGTCAGAAAGTGTGCCCTCTCCCATCGACTATTAGTGCTTGACTAAACACACTCAGGAAAAGGACTGTTAACTGCCTGCCACCCATAGAAAACTAATAAAATAACTGCTCTGCCTTGACCTGGGTGTACCTAAGGGTATGCCTGAAATTCCAATGACTGTCAGTACTATCAACCTCCATCTTTAATGACCTCCCTTTTTGAAAATGGCCCAAACTATCATGCAAAGTTCTGTCCAAAATCCGTAGAGTTGAAAGGAATACCCCCCACCCCCAAACCATGGGACACAGAATGTATCATCTGTTAACTCATTGCCAGCACTGCTAACTAAGTGCCTGATCTGCCTATTCCCTCCATTGATGCACTGCCAGGAGATGTCTGGCATAAAGTGAGGCAGGGGAATAAGAAGGCCCAAACATAGCGACAGCTTTAAAATATTCCTCTATAAGTTCTAGCATGACAAAGCTTGTGCTAACGTGCATTTCTGCTGGATATGATGCCTGAAACCTAAATGGATGTCATTATTTAGCGATTATTTCCTCAGTACATCCCAGTAATCCACCAAACACACACTGTTTTGCAGAAAGAACGAAATTATAGCACTGACTTTTTCTTTCTTAATATCCTCTCCTGCAACTTAAACACATCTGTCTATGTGCCAAAACTGGATCTTTGGTTTCCTTTTAAAGAGCGTAGTGTTTACCTATGAGAAGCTGCAGGAGCAGTTAGGATGTTTCATACAAAGAAAACTCACACACTCACCTTCAGCTGACGACCCACACCACACCTCGCATGGGCGACAGCAGCCATTAACCACGATATGCATTGTGTAGAGATAATGTGTGGGATAAGAAATGTAGCTAACAGTGCTCAATTCAAGAGGACATCTCAAGTTCCTGATGACTTGTAAATGCCTGCCAGACACCAATATGTCACTACCACTTCAATACAGAATACCAGAAATATGCATTCCTATCACATATGTGAAACTACTACATCCTGCAAACTCTAAACTGTTGAAGAGCATGCTATCCAACAATAAATTCAAGGAATGAAAGCTAAAACCAGATGTGAGAAGGAGCACCACATGTGCGTGGTGACAACTAGTGCTGTACCTTGCTCAAAAACTTGCGAAAAGCCTCTCACAGCCCCAGCTGTGAGAAACAAGAGAAAACAGCAGTGGCCCCACAAGAAACAACATTACTTCCAAAATATGGGAGATACAAAGGAGAGCATGCCCTGGCCACTAAACTGATGGCATGAACCCAGTCAAATGCTCCCCAGTGAGCAGAAAGTGGCCAAATGAAGCTAATTTATTTATTTTTTATTAATCCCGAAGCTTGTTGCACCACTGCAAACACCACACAGCACTGGGGACAAAAGAAAAGCTGATAACTGATCCACAAACCCTACATTATCCCCCCCCCCCATCCCAGTGGCAAGCACTCAGCCTCGCATGCAAAGCAGTTAACTGAGCCTCACAACCAACAAAACTTTCTAACTATGGGAACATAAAACCACCATAACTGGCCACTGCACTATGCCATAATCAGAAGAGATAAAAATCCACAACAGCTGCGGACAGAAAAAACCCTTCACTAAATAACATAGCAGCCTCCTGGCAACCCAGTCATCTAGCCAACAAACCAGCCATAAACTTTCACATACCAGAAACCCCTGCCTTGTATAAAATCCAACCTCACAAAACTTAAAGCCTTGCTCCCTTACTGCATCAAATCGGATTCTATAGCACATAATTTACCCCTCTGTACATACTAGCATTACTCCAAGGCCTACAGTCCAAACCATATCAAAGGTCGTCCTGGACATAAACTTGCCCTGTAGCAAGTTCACACCTAACTGTGATTGCTTAACCCAACTGCACTAGACTAAAGATCTTAAGCCCCTCCACATTCTTGTCTCATTTCCTCCCAACCATCCCTGCCTCCACTTAACCCTTTCACCTCCCCAACCCACTTAACTCCATCTAAAATCAACCTAACCCTCCCATGAAGATGTCCTGGGACAACTTAGTTTGTTGACAACTTCATTTATGCAGAATGTCCAGATTTTGTTTCATATTTGTGATCTTTTCCTCATTACATTTTTGATTTCTGACAAATCATTGGCATGTCATTGCAGAGTGAAGTCAGAAACTGATGACTGACATTTGAATTTCAAACCTCATGCTCTTCAGTCAGTTCATGCTAATGTACAACCTATTTATTCCACCATTTTCCTAAGTTTGGAATTGCAATATTAAATATATGTCGCTATTTGTGGGCCTTTAACCCCTCCACCCCCATTATGTATTCCTTTGTCCTCATATCTTGCTCAAACAAGATTACAGGTATATTTGAGTTCTATTCTATCTTATGTCTATGGAACATCCATGGTAATTATGCCCCTATTTCTGGTTAAATGCCCTTGCATTATGTTGGCCTTTGTACTGATATGCAGAACTATCAGATTCACAGCTATCTGTGAAGCCCTGGTGGTCATTGTGGCATTCTCCGTAAATGCACAGACTGTAGGTGATCTGCTTTACAAGGAATTGATATCCACGGTCGTTTACATAGTTACCTGGCTGGCAATACTGTTGCCAGTCACAAAACCTAACTTAGGTGTGCTGTGCCTCATTAATATGCATTGTGCACCATCGTGCTAACATGTAAACTCTGTGTAGGCTCTGTGGAGAAGTCTACACAGAGTTTATTGAATCATGGCGATGAATCTTAAGCAAGTGGTTTGAATGAATATGTGATTTTTTGAAAAATATCCTGAATACAAATCCTGATCTGTACCAGCATGGTTTCACAGAGGGCAAAGTCTTGTACAGCCAATTTAATCAGTTTCTGTCAGCCAGTATGGTAGGCACTTCACCTTAGACTCGACATTGATGTGGTGTACTAAGATTTAGCCAAGGCATTTGATGCAGTCCCACATGAAGAAGTAATGATGGCTATGAAAAAAAGAGAGATAAACTATTACATAATTAGATGGCTAGGGACCTGGCTTAATGAGAGAGCATGTAGAGTTGAAACTGAAGACACCATATCTAACAGTAGGAATATCTTAAAGAGCACACACCAGGTTCTGTTCTAGGACCACTTCTCTTTAAAATCATTATGAGTACTACTTCTAGCATTGGCAGTTTCTGGCTCAGCAAGTTTGCTGATGATGCAAATGTGGGAAATATTGTCTGCAACATAAGGGAAAAGTAACAACGGTTTTGGGTGCTCTTTTGGAATGGTCTAATACAACTGGCGTTATGTACAATGAAAATAAATAAAAAGTAATTTGCTTTTGGGTAAATAAGTCCATGTTATTCATACACCTCAGGCAGTAAATTACTGGAAACAGAGGACCATGTTAGAGGTATGGGTATAGTCATACACAAAAAAAACTTTCTTTTGAAAATAATGTTTATGACAATTAGGTAATACTACATATCTGTAAGGGACATTATTTGTAGTACATCAAGTAGGAACGAAAAAGTGCTACTACTACTGTATAAGGCTGCAGTATGGCAATTTTTTGAGCATTGTGCCTCTGTATGTTCATAAAACTCTTTACAAATCAATATGCTATAAAGGGTGCAGTATTTTTTACCAGACAGGTCAAGAGTGTGAAGAAGCTGTTATAACAACATGTTGGAGAAACTTAGCTTGCATTTTGCAAGCTACAGACTATTAAGGGGAGACCTTATTCTTATCTGTAAATGTATGGAAAATGTTCTTGCAGTCATATGGATAGAGAAAAGGCAGCATTAAATTGAGGCAAGCAGTAACAATTGTTTTATAGTGTAACTCCTTATATATTTTTATAAAGAAATGACAAACTCATGCAAGACATATAATATAAATTGCACTAGGTCTACATTAAATTGTCAATTGCACAGATTGTTCAAATGCTGAACATTGATTCCAAAGCATTGAAAGTTGAAAACATCAAAACTTGACATTAGTTGGTTGTTCAAAATTGTAGAGGAGCAGGGAGTGGGGTTTTACTCTTTTCCAGCTACAGCGCAATTTTGGAGTTCATATATATAATTAGTAGGGGGTGCAGGTAGGTTTGCCCCTCCTAGAAAGGCAAAATATTTTAAAAGGTTTTTGTTTTAATCAATGTTTTGCAATTTCTATGTTTAGGCTTCAATATTCAGAGTGCTGATGATGTATGCATTTGACAAATTAAGATAAATTCCCTCTACACCTGTTACATAAATGGCAACCCTCTCAAACTAGATATTATTATTAGAGAACTGGACTCTATAGACAATGAGCTCTCTTTTGGCCACCCTGTATTGACTGTAGTGTATTGCTTAGCAGCCTAGTTAATTACTAAAGATGTAACTTCCAAGTCAAAAGCAGTCATTGTCCATCTTTACTTTTCCATTATCATATTCATATGTGAATATTCTGTTGCTTTTTGCATTTACCTATCCAGACATATTACTCAACAAGAAAAAAATCAACATTTCCTAACAAAGAAAATCTTGGGTATGATTTCCCTATGCTGCATGGCATGGTTAACTGCATGGACTCTGTACTGTTTCTTTCAGCTGTCTGTGTGATGGCCTCTAGCCTACAAGACTTCAAACACCTGGCCTGCTTAATTTGTTATATGTTTGTAAAACTAGTTGTATCACAGATACCCATTATAAGGAACTGCATCAATATCAGAACATAAAAAGAACCTATTGTCAAGACCAGTGTCGCTCCTAAAGACTTCCAAAGCTTTAGAATTAGCGTTATTTCCATATCAAGCAAAGAAGCTCTCATACCTTTTTCACTATTAACCTTGATTAATATACAGTGATGTGACAATTTAGCCTTTGTCTCACTCAATCCACATTCTTTATTTACAGCCAGGGGAGCAAGTTATGTAAATTGCAGTGGCTAGGCTACCAAAGACCCACTGGACAGTCTGCCTAGTATCTACCTATGAACCTATAGCTGACATAACCAGTTTAAACCTTTTTTCTTTGTGCATTTTCTTCTAAAAACTATACTGTGTGAATGTGCATGTTTAGTGTGTGTGTGTGTGTGTGTGTGTGTGTGTGTGTGTGTGTGTGTGTGTGTGTGTGTGTGTGTGTGTGTGTGTGCAACATGCAGAATAAAATAAACATTTGGTTTTGATTTTAAATAGCTATAGTAACTTTCATATATTAACTGAACTAGTCTAATTAAAACCATTCCATTTTTCGGTCTAATGAAAATGAAATAGTATGGAAAGTGCAAACACATTGCAGCTTAATAAAACAGGACAGAAAGACAGATAGTGTAAAATGTTGCCCTATTTACTTAGAATTCTGGCATTCTTTGTGCCATTATTAAAATTAATAATATTAAATGCTGATTAGACTCCTTCACACATTTTTATATTAGTGAGCAGATAATAGTACAAAACTAAACATATCAATTTAAAATAAATCCCACTTGGATATCATCTCTGGTTAGTCTAGTCAGCTATCAAAAATATAACTTATTAAAATTTAAAATGTGTGCCATCAAGCAATGCTACTTTCAGTGTAATTTGTGCAAGTGTGTACTCTGAAAAGGTTATGCATTGTGCACAATAACTATCTTGTGTTTGGTATCTGACAATGGCATGTATTGCAACCTTATAGAACTATGCTGCTAGAAACACGTGTCATGACTTTTTTATTCAGTACTACAATGTCAAATGTTGATTTCTACAGATATTTTGCTGTCATCATTAAACTGCCATATAAGCAGTTAATCCAACTGTGGTAGAATAATAGCTTTTTTCTTTGGCCTCCTTTCCTTCATCTGGGATATTTGCCTTTATCCCCACCAGCCCATTCACTTCTCAGTTCCCTTCTTCTTTCAACAAAGAGAGAGTTGGAGCTCTAGCTGAATCCTGTTGTGATCCTACAGGTGTGCACCCCCCCCCCAGAAACAGTGACCTTTGCTGTACATTTCTTTACTGATTTCCATTTTTCCTTTAAAAGGGTGATAGCCTCAAGGTGGACATGATATATATGTTATCAGGTCGGGCTTTGCAGAATGAACATGTAGGGAGGACTGTAACTAGCAAGAAGTACAATGGTATGGGCAACACAGTCCATAGCCCTGCTATTAAACTAGTTCTAGTCTGTGTGCAGCTTGAAAGGCATGCTCTAGTCTCCACTAGGGGCATTCCTCTACTGCTAGCAGAACCCTAGTCCCCCAAGTGATGGGCAAGCTGACATATGTCATGTATTCCTACCCCCCCACTACCCCATCTGAAATCTCCAGTGCCTGAACTGCTAAACAAACTCTGGCCGACTTTGTGACACTCAGGGCCACATCACTCTCTTTCATGGGGTTAGCAGGAAAAGTAATACCCTGAGGTGGGTTTGAGTTTGTTGTACTGTCCACTACTACCTTTTCTACTGGAAGACTTCACTTCATTGAAGAGCAGGGAAAGTCATAGGTCTCTATGGTTTAGTACAAGATTCAGAAACAGAGGCTTATATGCATGTTTCAGCCCATATAATTTTGTTCCATTCTAATCTGCATTTAATTATTTTTATACTACACATACACCCTTGGCTACATTGTATGACACTACTAGATTATGTATCAGAGATTCATTTACATCAGATGTCTGTGTATAAGCTTTCTCCAGGGACACTGAGCTACAGGTTAAGACAGTTCTACAGTAATAGAAAGATTGTATGATGTGCACATATGTATGTATATATAAATGTTACCACAATGGTAATTATAATGGTAGTAGTAGTAATTATTTTGTATGAATTGGGACAAATGGGTCAACTTCTTCAAAAAAGTTATTGGAGCAATGGATGAGGCAAAATGGCAAACACTGGCAAAGGTGTTCAGTACCCTCCCACACTCTGCTATCATAGATAAACTTTCACAGCTAAATTTCAATACCTGTGCAATTTATTGGATAGCAAATTGGTTCACAAATAGAACCCAGTAAGTTAGGGTGTGTGGCTCTACCTCCTACAAAAGACCTGTCATCGGTGGTAAAACTCAGAGATCATGGCTTGGGCCACTCCTCTTTGTATTTACTTCTTGGAGGTCAAAGCTAATGTTAAGGATTTGGAGCTTACCAAGTTTTCAAATGACTATAAACTTGGTGATATCATAAACTCCACAGATGACACCAAGCTCCTCCAAGAGGGCCTGTCCCAAAACTAATAGCTGGTGTCAAAACCATGGACTAAAAACTAAATGCTAAGAAGTATATAATCAATGCTCTGGCAAACATTATTCCCCCTTTGTCACTATAATTTGGGCAGTATACCCCCTGAAAATCAATTCCTTAGTTAGGATCTAGGAACGTATGTTGACTATGAACTGTCCTTTCATCACCATGTATCCACTGTTGTAGGACAGTCTTTTTTTCATTGCACAGCTTATATCTAAATGTATTCCATCCAGATCCAGGGATGTAGTTATTATACTCTTCTCAGCACTCATTGGAATGATCATTGAATATAATGCCCCATTTGGTATATACCTGTTCAAACATTGTCACAGCTAGAACAACCACAATGCTTTCTCAGTGAAAAAAAAAAATCAGTGACCTAAATTGTTAAAACTATGCAGACAATCTCAAAGCTTTGTCCCTCTTCTTTGGATAATACATCATACTAAGAGGAACCAAGAATATATTGCAGGAGTTCACAAAGAAAACCAAGAACCCAAACAAAGTGCACTATCGATAAACTGTCCACTTCAGACTCAGGAGTCAACACATATAAAATCACAAACACCAGTTTGTTATACAAAGAGTTAAGAACCAAATTCCAGATAAAAAATGCACTTTTGTCCCATCAACAACACAACGACTTAATCAGAACTATCTCAAATGCAATCATTCAACCTATTTAAAGTTGTGTTATCATGTAACAGTAAATCAAACTTCTCCATTATAGCTGTATACATTCTTGTTACAATAGAGAAAGATACACGTGCCAAATAAATAAACCCTCAATAAGTAATTAACAGATATTTTTGTAAAAGTTCTTATAAAAATATCTGTATTTTTTAAATATTGATAAAAAATTAAATATTTATACATATGCACTTTCATTCTCATAACTGAATCAAGTGTTGGTTCCTGAGCCTCTACAGGACATTTTATTGATAGTGGACTTTATTTGGATTCATCATACTGAGAGGTGACCTCTGCCTTACATATACAGCTTCAACAGACCCTATTCTGTCAGTCCTATTATACATTTGCAAGTCCAATGATATCATAAACACCTGCTCAAGGGATATCGATTTTTCTGGCAAAATAAGTAGAACATGTTGCAGGAATATGTTTGTATTACAGAGAATATCATTTCTATGGAACTGTCTTTCACTCCATATAAAACAAAAACTTCTCTTTCTCTGTTCAAATGTAATTTGAACAAATGAATGGGCAACAATAAATTTAACCCTGTTTAGCACTCATGTCATTCATGGATAGGTGAAACTATCATGGGAATGCAAGCTTAGGCTTTTTAAGATCCACAGACCAATAGCCTAGTAAGTACCCATAAAACCATAAAATACCATTACCATGCAGTGCAGTTCATTACTGGCTGTGTACTCAGGTTAACATATTGTCATATAAGGGATCTACTATTCTTCCAATATCATAGTAGCAGATGTATACATCAGCCATTCAGGCTTTAGTTGTCCTGCTTATATTTCAGCCATCCAAGCTTTAGTTGTCTTGCATATATTTCACCCATCTAGGCTTTAGCTGTCCTACTTATACTTTAGCCATCCAGGTTTTAGTTGTCTTGCTTATATTTTAGCCATTCAGGCATTAGTTGTCCTACTTAAACTTCAGCCACCCAGGCTTTAGCTGTCCTACTTATACTTTAGCCATCCAGGCTTTAGTTGTTCTTATACTTTAGCCATCCAGGCTTTAGTTGTCCTGCTTATATTTCAGCCATCCAGGCTTTAGCTATCCTACTTACACTTCAGCTATCCAGGCTTTAGTTGCCTTGCTTATATTTCAGCCATCTAGGCTTTAGTTATTCTGCTTATAGTTCAGACATCCAGGCTTTATCTGTCCTACTTATACTTCAGTCATCCAGGCTTTAGCTATCCTACTTATACCTCAGCCATCTAGGCTTTAGTTGTCTTGCTTATATTTCAGCCATCTAGGCTTTAGTTGTCCTACTTATACTTCAGTCATCCAGGCTTTAGCTATCCTACTTATACTTCAGACATCTAGGCTTTAGTTGTCTTGCTTATATTTCAGCCATCTAGGCTTTAGTTGTCCTACTTATACTTCAGTCATCCAGGCTTTAGCTATCCTACTTATACTTTAGCCATACAGGCTTTAGCTGTCTTACTTATTTGAGCATTAATGTTATAGATCCTGCTGTGAATAAATTCACACGCTTATTTAATAATTGAATGTTTCTCATTCAGTCATTTTTCACCTTACTGGACTGCCATCGTGGATGAAAAGGTCTGAAGTCTAGTCCAATTAGCAGGTGATCTAATGTAAAGAAAGAAAGGAAGAAACAAATATCAGGAACCTCCACTCCCCCATTGGGTATGTAGGACTGCTACCACATAGATGCTCTATGCTGCTAACAACACATGGTCCTTTTAATTATACAATACATTGTCAAATGCTAGTTTTTATTTCAAGAGTGCATTGTTGGCAGTATATGTTGTTCTGCTTATATTAGTCTCACTTTTACTGTTTATTGTAACTTTCATTACTCCTCCTCCTATTCATTCATAGCTTATATCGACATTTGATGATCCTTACTGACTTCTTCCAAAACTAGAGTGTGCGCGCGCGCGCGCGTGTGTGTGTGTGTGTGTGTGTGTGTGTGTGTGTGTGTGTGTGGGCAAACAATTGCTTTATTTTTAAACAGTCATTTTGCATCCATCTCTGTACTGTTATAATTTCTAGTTTAAGAACAATCATTCATTTTTTTTTTCTGCCCAAGGAAAATAAAGTATTGAAATACTGGAAGTGTGTGCATCTGGCAACTTAGTAAAATAAGACAATAAGACAGATAATATTAAACTTTCTAGGTTTTATGTAGTATCCAATGATTTACTGTACCTTATTTTTATGAGTAATGTGTAGTACAGGTCTGACTCATTAGAACAATCATAATCTAGTAACCAGATAATAGCAGAGAATCATAAAAATATCAGCATGTAATAACTCTCTGGGGTATCACTTGTTCTTAGTCTAGTCGACTATTCAAGTGCATAATTAATTACACTTTAATTTCAATTAAGTCATTATTTCCCATAGAGTAGGACTGTATTCAGCGGGGTTCATTTAGATCCATGCAGAAAATGTCCTCTGCTAACTCTGATGGCAGTTTTTTTTTCAGATACAATAGTCCTGGCATTAACAAAGTGGGTAACTGTAGCAGCCTTTTCTGTGTTTTCATTATGCATTCAGACTGACTGTCTACTGCATATGGTAATAGCATTGCAGGAATTCCCAAAGCCATGTATTCCCACCTATGGTCAATGGGGTTTTCATGGGAGAATATAACAGGGCAATAGAGACATGAATGCAATCTGTTATTCAGCCATTGATTGAATAATGTTTTCTTAAATTAGACAGAATTTAGTGCACCTAATCAAGTAGGTTGACATTATAAAAGGTGGATTCTAAAGCAGATTGCTAATATAAAAGATGGACTCTAAAGCTGGATGTTGACAATTATTCACTATTAAGTCTTTTAGTGCTGTTAATGTCTAGGGTGGCCATGGTGGTGCAGAGGTTAGCGTTGCTGCCTCACAGCAAGAAGTTCTCTGGTTCAATCCGTGGATGGGGTGCCTTCCATGCAGAGTCTGCATGTCCTCCCTGTGGTCGCGTGGGTTTCCTCCGGGTGCTCCAGTTTCCTCCCACATAAATTGGCCCTAGGTGTGTGTGAGTGTGTGCCTTCTGTGGAAGGTTGGGTGTCGGGCTGGCAACTCAACACCGTAAAAACTCCACTGCCAATCATGAGCGGACAAGGTGATCTGCTGTGGCAACCCCTAACCGGGAAAAGCCAAAAGAAGATAAAGTGCTGTTAATGTCTACAGAAGTATGTCATAAACACTGCCACAGATGTGAAGGAGTTAAAATCTATAAGTAAAAAAAGTTTTTCTTTAATAAAGAATGCTTTTTATTCAGTAGCTCTAAAAAGTAAAAAAATAAGGAAGAAGAGTGAAAACTTTGCAAAAGAAACACAGACAAGCTGATTACAGAAAAGCATTTGGGGTTGGTTTTGCTGATTCTGGTAATGAGGTACCAGAAGTATTTTTAGAGCGACCAAATAAAAAGCATTCTTTATAAAAAAAAAAATTGTACTTATATTTTTATTTAAAAACAAAAAAAAGGTGAGAAGTCAGCAATGCAGGCAACACCTACATCCAGTGGGAAGCAATAATTATACAATATACAGTACTTCAGCCCCGTGGAGAGCTCAGTGTATCGAGGAACATGACATAACCACACAGGGACAGAGAGACAGAGCCAAAAAGCCAGTTTCAATAAATAACATACTAACAATAATAATAATAATAATAATAATAATAATAACAACAGAGGACAGCCACTTGGTGTAACTCTGTGTAACTACGAAAGATTTAAGATTTAAGAATTAGTCATGACTTGCATGGTCTCACAGTCCCATATCAATAATAAGGTTTCACATTGACAATATCATAAATAATTTCAACATGAAGGCAAAACAACAAATTTTGCATGCTGTTATGAAGAATTCTTTCACTCCTTGACATTATGGGTGACATAATTTTAGGAACAACAGTGAAGGCTGCTGAAAGCTCAGGCTCATAGGTTCATACATGTATATCAGGCTAATGACCACTAGGGCCTTTATAAGCCTAGCTGTGCCACACAAATTATTTTTATATAGGTGGTGATTTACTGATGGCCTCTGTCCATCACAGACAAGGTGAATTTCCAGTTAGCTATTAACTGGCCCAATTTGCACTTCAAAAGGAATAATGAGGAGCTCTGCTTATCCCTTTTTAAGCTCAGCTTGGACCAGTGCTGTCTCAGTTGGAATATGACAGCAAAATCAGTCAAGTGGCCCTCTATTACTCTGGAATCCATGTCTAATTTTTCATTTTGACTATGGAAAAAAGGCAAAGTATTTTAAAATATTTGCTTTGTAATTTCTTGCACTTCATTATTAACTCATTAAGACCTATGCAGCGTGCAATGTCACACCGCTAGCAGTTTACACTCGTTTTGGATTCCAAAGCATTTTCTGGAAAATAAACTTAAAAGGCACAAGATAAAAAATGTAACTATTTTGTGAACAATAAAAGCTATCAAAACTATACGAATAGCAATGTCATCTCTAACAAGTATTTTTACAGTGATAATAATTACACGTTCACAGACTTTTCTGTAAATATTGTAATATATTATAATGCACATAAACCACAACTTATATTTTTGTAAACTTTCACAAATTTTCATATCTTGAAAACTGTATATCCTAGACATACATTGTTAGACCATTTTGTTAGCAGGCATCAGCTTTTACATGACATCAAGAGATTCCTCTATAAGTGCATATTTATTAAGATTTTTACAGAAATATGAAAACATATGTTTAATGTATAAATAGCAAAACAAATAATACTAAATATCTTTCAAGATGTGCAACTTACAGTGCAAATATCAAATACAGTTTTCTTCAACATCTAAGGTTTCATTTAACATCATGCAACAGTTTGTAAGTCACTTGTTTTTTGAAGTATTAAGTACATATTGAAATATTGCTTATTTTCATAATTACTAGCAAACAACTAGACTTATTTCCAGTATAGTCTGATATAAACCAGCACTGACAGTGAATTGCTCTGTCTCCCACATTGGTGTTTCACCCAATATACCCCAATGACATGCAGGTCTCTCGATTATGAAAATATGAACAATAAGTGCCAAAGATTAATTTCTCTATTGCAGGGCATTCTAGACTATGGCCAGTATTTATAATTACTTGTCAAATGTGAAGGGGTATTCCTGTTACCTACAAATAGGCATAGCAATGGCGAGATTCATAGAGGCCATTTACACTAATACAAAAGGCCTTAAAAATAATGACATGCAAATAAGAAATGTTGCAAAGCTTAGTATGCTAATGAGACATTTTTGCAAATCATAGTCCAACATCTCTGCTGTATGTGCATCTATTGTTAAAAGCGATGCTTTGTCCTTGATATTGGATTTTCACTCCATGAACGTGTTTGTCTAAGTATGCACAAGCACTTCCCTGACACAGAAATGAATTATTTCCCCTGACAACCCCTTCATTAGTTATTATTAAGTATGTATGAGCACTAAAATGACACAATAAGTGGCTCAAATTCCCTCATTTGCTGCTACTACAGCAACTGCTAATTATCCACTCCATCCTCTATCTTCCATCTTTCTGCCCTAGCCTTCAATCAATTATAACTAAATATTCCCCAAACTAGGACACTGCGTAGCTCAGACCAAGACTTCCTACAGATCTATAAACCCAAAATCAAATCAGGGTGTTTACTCTATAACTATAACCCTGCTACAGCTTGGAACCAACTACCCCTAGAAATTAGGTCCCTTGACCAAACAACACATTTCAAACTAGCCACTCGGGAATACCTAATAAATAAATGGTCCTGCCATTGTAGTAATCCTCCCTGAAACTACCTAACCCTAGTTTCTGCCTCTCATCCCTCCTTTCTTTTCCACTGTCTGTCTTAATATCCATCTACCTCTCTGTCTTGTTGCTTAACCTCTACATTACCTTACTACACCATCTGTACCTATACTGTATATAACTACTTAGGAATAATGAACACTGTTTTCCCTACATTGACATTGTACCGAAGTTTTTGTTGTAAGAATTCTGACATTGTACTTTCCTGCTTTTCTGTATGATTTGTTGTAAATGCTTTTTGCAGTTTGATCTCTAACATTTGTACCCAACTGTTTCCTGCAAAAATTTTATTGTAAAATGTCATTTCTCTAACTAATTGTTTTAGCTGCCAATACAATTTTCTTGCTGACTGTATGTAAAGTGTTAATACTGATTGCGAAGCTTTTCTCCTCGGATCTCCACTGAAAATGAGCTAATGCTTAGCTGGACTAACCCGGTTAACAAATGTAAAATAAATAAATAAAATTTCCATAGTCATCATGAAAGTCCAAGACATGCACATAGCACCACTCTTTGTAGGTCACTATTATGAAAATACAAAGCCCTGGACTAGAGTTTTAGTGCTATTTTGTTACAGAAAACTCTCAGTTAACTGGCACCCATGGAGATTTGTATATGCTGGATAATGGTAGTTTCTGGTTACTTGAGAGTTACTATTAAAATAGGCCTGACTAATACTGCACCCTGTACTATTTGTTTGGTTTGACTTGTTCTCAAGTTGGGGAGCGAGGGAATTTATTCCTGTCTTCCTTTTTAAAACTTTAAAACTCTAAAAACCTAAGGTATGTTTCTGTGGCGGGAAAACAGAAAGTGTAACACATGAAAATTGCACTGTATTTCTTTGATTGTTTTTTTGCTGGTTGCTTGAGAGTTCTGGTTGCTTGAGTTCCAGTTAACTAAGATTTTACTGTAGTAACTCTTTGCCCTTTCTAATACTGCCTATTATTATCTGGCAAGTTACTTAGTTAAAAAAGCCAGACACAAAAAAAATTTGGATGCCATAAGGTTGTATGGGTGTGAACTGGAAGTAGAGAAAAAATAAGTTTTAGGGTTGAGTGTGTTAATACTTCTTTCCTTTGTGAATGGAAGATCAGTCTGGTTCTTCTCTTTTCCTCTTCTATTGAGAAATATCTTGTTTAGACTGAAACATATAGATGTTTCCATTATTTCTTTTTACTATGAAGTTTGCTGTTATTTTTTACTTAGTGGTGTTATTCATCATAAATAATACACACATGTGCCTGTCAGTCTATTTATCCATCTAGCTATATAAATATATTTGAATTACTGCCAGATTTGCAATCATAATAAATTTGAATCTGAAAATAATGTGAAAAGAAGGTTACAAATTGAGACTGCTAAAACTCACAAGGCAAACAATGTCAGATGCTGAATTTCCTGACCTGTGTGGACAGAGGAGCAAGTGCTAACATGAGTCTAGATGAGGGGGCAAGTCTGGGTATACACTGTTGTGGTTCTTGGAATTTTCGGTTTGTAACCTTCTGGCTGTTTTATTCTTGGATTCAAACTTGCCACAATTGCATATACAATAGTAAACCATGTATTTTATATCGGTTTGTATGTGTGTGTGTGTGTGTGTAACATATATATATATATATATATATATATATATATATATATATATATATATATATATATATATATAATGCCACAGCACACTTGTGCGACTGTTTACTTAACCGACTTGAAATGTCAGAAATGGCAACATTGAATGTTTGAAAGTGCAAGCCTGGTACAAAGTCAACACTCAGGAATGTTGACTTTGTGTGAAACAGCCATCACTTCTGGATGTCTCTGACGACCATTATGCATGGGGAAAGCCCCACTGCACTCCCCCACACCCCGTACTAATTATGTATACTAACTTCGAGATCACACTACAGTGAGGGAAAGGCTACATGTCCTGATCCCCATTGTAGTGTGATCTCCATTCGCTGTTGTGAGTTTGTCATTTTGCTATTGGCTAATATATATATATATATATATATATATATATAT
Source organism: Protopterus annectens (assembly GCF_019279795.1). Lineage (NCBI taxonomy): Eukaryota > Metazoa > Chordata > Ceratodontiformes > Protopteridae > Protopterus > Protopterus annectens. Next base: position 1,055,110,194 of record NC_056741.1, on the reverse strand, counting down.
ATGTGTGTGTGTGTGTGTGTGTGTGTGTGTGTGTGTGTGTGTGTGTGTATATATATATATATATATATATATATATATATATATATATATATATATATATATATATAATTTTAGCCATCTATATATTGATAGAGAGATAGATATTGACACACACATACACACATTATTTTGTCTGCTGGGCAGCTCATCCTTCAAGAAATATCATAGAGGAAGACTTTTATAAAATATTGTGTTATTGTTAGGCCAGTGCTAAAATGGATGATAACAGAATGTGCTGAAAACATAAAGCTCAACTGTCCTGATTTGTGCCTTATATTTTTGGTCCATTTTTTTAAATAAATTGTGGTTTTCTGGCAAATCTTTGGAAATTCATTAAAGATTCAAGTCAGAAAATAATGACAGACATTTGAGTTTCAGACTTCATTCCATTCAGAAAACCCATGTGAATGCAAAACCTGTTATTCTATCAACTTTTTAAGTTTGTAGGAGCAATATTGAAAAAAAATGTTCCTATTTTTGGGCCTTTGCCCCCCCCCCCCCATTATTTATGGTTTTGTCTAGATTTCTTGCTCTAAGAGGTTGAGAGGTATGGCTGAAAATACTATTTGTGCTGAAAGTGCAAAAATGGTATTAGCTGATATGATTTTTTAGACAGCTGTATTGTCACATTGGCAGTGCTACATAATAATCAGTGGAAATGGATTACATCTTCAGAAATAGGAGGTGTAAACCTAGTGTAATAGTATTACTCTGAGCAGTAAAAAATATAAACAGACCTGGGGATTCAGTAAACTCTATGCGCACTTTTCATGAAGCCTACACAAAGTTATAATGCTAGCGCAATGAACAGCAGCACTTATTACATATTCATGCTACTTATCACTCTTACATGAATACAAACAAGGTATCAGGGCCAGGAAAAGTGCTGCCAGCCAGGAAACTGTGCAGAGCAGCAGAAGCACAGAAAGAAGAAGCATTCAAGTTCTCCTATGAGCAAACCTGCTTTGTGAGATCACTCAGACAGCCACAGTGACTACAAGGGGTGAAAATACTACAATAACAGCAGTAATGACACAGTAAAGAAAGGTGAATTAATTACAATGTGCAGTAAAACAATTATTTGTAGAATGAGATAATGGAGAGGAAGGGTAAACAGCAAGGGCAACTACAAGAAATGGTGCAATGGACAGGGAAACTATGCTGATGAAAACGTGCACAGACATAAATGACAGAAATGAATAAAGAGGAAGAAGGCATGGTAAATATGGAAATGTCCTCAAGATAGATATGCCAATGTGTGTACACTTCCAAAACAAGTCAGTAGCATAACATTAAGTACATATGTAGCTAGCACAGTACGCAATGCTGTTTATATCACCTATGCAATTATATTATGATGTAAACAAACATGATAGCATATATGTGATGGTCACACAAGGTTATATGTCAATGGAGGTGAATGGTTGTGATATATAGGTTCATAGGTTAGTACTAAGCTAACTGCCCTTGCGAGCCATTTTAAGCTTAGCTAATTATCCCTTGTGAGACGCAAACGCTGCACCTTGTGTTTGTAAGGCAAACACCTTAACCATTAGGCCACCCTCCTAACCCTATAAATCAGTAACATGTTCACTGGGCAGGACACTTAGCAAGGATGGTATACACAATAGGGGATATGTACATAGTCTAAAGATCTGCAAAATGACATACTTCAAAATGACTGACATCACCACAGCTCTCAAGCAATCATGGACACATAGCAACATACTGTTGGATAAATGTAGAAAGAAATAGATACAGTTATGGACATTTTTAAAATATTGTGACTATTAATCTCTGGGTTTGACAGAATATGTGATTGCTACTTATTATACATGTTCAGTACAAATGTAATGATTGCTAGTATTGTATAAGGGGAATTCACCACCCCTTCCTCAAAAGTGACCACTTTTTGGATGGCTTCAGAGCAACAGTGTTAAACTTGGATTTGAAATCAGGGGCAGTCATGGCCAGTTTTCAGGTTTGCATGACATGTAAGCCACAATAGACCACTGCAATAATCAAAGACATGCCATCAGTGCTGTCACTGAGCTGTGTATTTACTGGGTGCAACACAGAAAGACATATCACACAAGCATCTAGTAGAACACCTTGAAAGGACTGGTCTGTCAAATCTTAATGGGCATGCATCACAGAGAGTAGATCTGTATGGCCTACCAAATGTGTGAGAGCTCACTGTGCCAAATGTGATGCACTTGACTAAAGCATAGTTGTCTGACATAGGTTACAGCCATACAGATAACAACACATACAACACCACGTTATTATGACTGCATTCCCTACATGCATGCATATGCCACATGTAATAGCAATGAACATTGTCTGAACCATCTGCAATTGATGTGTGAACTAAGAAGTGATCCATTATAATGAATGGTACAACGTTATAGTATCATAGGAACATAGGAGATTACTAGGCTATCAACTCGGAGGTCATTTTAAGCCTAGCCATTTTATCCCAATGTAATACCATAGAAATGCTAGTCAAAACCCAAGATTGCATTTAGTGATGACTGCCCATGTCCAGGAGGTTTGTGGGCCCTATCCCTGGTAAGAATTTATGGTGCCCCATCTACTCGTCCAGGTTCCTCTTGAACAGTGTTATAGAGGTGCTATATTTCACATGAATTGGTAGCCTGTTCCAAAGCTGCAGCAGTCGCTGGGAGATAAATCTGTCCCTCCAGCATGTCCTATTTAAGTCGCAGGCCATATTTAGGTCCCTGGAATGTGTAGCCCTAGGCCTGTTTGATTTACGGATATGCAGCAAGTTTATTAGGTTTGGGTCTTGGATTCCTCTGTACGCCACAAATAAGTCTCCACTATACAATATGGAGTATAGTGACACAGACTTTAGTCATTCTGAATAAGACACATGCTGGAGCTCCTTGATCTTCTTTGTTAGAAACCTCTGAGGTCTCTCTAATTACTGTGCGTGCTTAGTATAGTACATGCCAAACGGGGCATTATACTAAATTATGGGCTGAATAAGTGCCGTGTATAGGAGGTTATAATTTCTTTTGCTCTTGAGGTGATGCCTTTAATAATCAAGTGTGCTACATAGAAAGCTTTCCTTTCTAATGATAGCACCACCACAGAAGTTTTAGTTTTAGCACTATTAGAGTGGACCATTTTAGTTTTAGCACTATTAGAGTGGACTTTATAGACGATGACATAATCATAGTGCTTCAGGTAATATATACTGTTATGAGTCTAAGGTGCAAAGTCAGGATTTGTGGTATGATTGTGTGAGTACAGTTTGCAAAAGTACTTATAAATATATCCTGGCAACCTAGGTGAAATAAGATGTCATGAATGCATATTGCAGAAGTGAGACAGAGATGTATCCGTTTTTCAGAATGTTGCTTAGATGAGGCACACACACACACATACACGCACAGTTGGGAAAAACCAATAGTGTAATGATGGAGATATGAGTCTTTATATTTTGATGAAAGTATGTCCATATTAATACAAGTTACTGACAATATCAATGGGATATGATCATGGATGACCAATGTCCACTGTCACTATGAACTCTTACCAAATATAACAATGCAGTTAGGCTATATAAATCTGGAGTCTGTTTCACAATGACCCAAGTACTGCTATATCATTTGCAAGTGCATTGCTGCAGGGCACACATATTAGAAAGTATATGTTCAGTCAAGCACACGTGTCACTGCCCTTCTCTTGTGTGTATGAAAGCATTTCCATGTATTGGAGGGTTATAGCCCAGTAACCAGAGTTAGACATGATGTACACCTCTTCACATAATTAATTGCCAAGAAGCCAATTTGTATGGATTATGGCAAAGTATTAGCACATGCATGATTCAAATTTCAGGAATTCAACTTGGACTTGTGAAGCAGCAGTGTCCACTGGTGCTCATTGCTGAACTGTTAGCAAATAGGGACATACAGTAACTGACAAGATTGGGTTTAACTGCAAAATACATCTGTTTGCTGTTAATATTTCATGTGTCAGGCTTGCAAGATATGTTATGGGAGAAATTGCTGACAGCTAGTGTGATGGTCATGCTGTAGTCTGTCTTTGAAATGTTGGGGCCACAGTTTTAATACATAAATAACTGTTGGTCTTGCCTTCCCCATTTGTGCAATGTTAAGCTCTAAGCAAATGTGGTTCTCTGCTGAAAGAAAACATGTAAAAATGTAATTTGTTCATCTACCTCCATGCAAAGACCCTCAGTGGCAATGCATGGCCATCAGCATTCTAGACAGTACTGAGAATGAAAAGTAGAGCTATTACCTAGCTTTCTTTGTAGCACAGTGTTTGAGTACTGAGCTGCTGCCCAGGGTACAAATCCACATGACTCTGTTTTTTTTTAACAAATGGTGTCGCAGTGTCATTAGCTAAGTAAATGAGATCAGGAACACAAATGAGACTATCAATAACTGCACTCGAGTAGGTGTCTTCCCCAAATAGTGTCAGTAATGCCTACATCAATGCACTTCTACAAGTAGTAGCTGTTTTGCAGGGTTTACTATTATTATTCCGAAAGGCAAAACATTTGCCATTCGCAATAATGAAAATAAACACTGAAACCCAACTATCCACTCCTACACAATGTCGACCCAAATGATCGACACATTTGAGTCGACATTGTCACTGAAAACATCACGTGATAGCCATATAGGAGCTGATGTAAATCAAACTCCTTTACAACCGATCACATTTTTGCAGGGGGCAAGCCCTCCTGCACCCCCCACACCCCCTGCTACGAATATATTCCAACTCCAAGATCACACTACAGTGGGGATATGGATGAATTTCAACTCCCCACTGTACCGCAATCTCCATACATATAGTCAAACACACTTATGCGAATGCACTACTGCATTCACATGTGTCATCGACTATCCCATACATCTTTCGTTTTGTGCATGACATTCATATTTTCAGCAGCATACATGATGACAGAATGTTGTTTGCACAAATGATAGTAAACCATTTTGCAGACCTTACTGTAAATCACAAGGTAACCGTGTGTACAGCTTGCTACAAATGACAAGCAATGCTACAGCTTTTAAACTAATCAGTATGACTCAGCAGATATGCTAACTATTTGTGTAGGGCTGGATATCCTGAAAAGTGTATGCAGTATGCTTCTGATCAGTAAGGACAGTTTCCACATCATATTAGATGAACATTTCATCCATCATCATACTAAAGATGCTACAGTATATTTGATGAGACAGAGGAGGTGATGACAGACACTGGGCTGTAGAGGATGTAGGAGGTACTGTGCTGGCACATTCATGAACATCCTAATGTTGTCTTGGTATGACGTAACTGTCAATCAGAATATGTCCTGCTCTGCAGTATGAACTGCATGTGATAAGGCTAGAGGAGCTATAGAGTGACAATAATTAATACATCCATATACATCTGATTGAAGAAGATGTGGGACATCTGCAATATAATGCTGCCATGTGTGAACTGATTTTGACAGTTGCTAAAACTGTGGCCCTACTTACAGTTCATTTGATAAGCAGATGTATCATACTTACGTAGGAGAAGGGGTATACAGATGGGTAGACAAAAGATACACAGGAAAGAGACCTCTGAAAATAATCCTTAAGAGTATCTCTTACTGCTGAGTTACAAGCCTTGATAAGATGCAAACATGCATTCATACAGCTGATCATAACCTGAAACTATTGTATCACGGTAACATGTAGGAATTATCCATCAGTAGTCATGAAAGTATGCAGAAACCATGATATGAACTTGACATCCATCAGCCTAATCGATACACACATGTAAAGATGGGTGGGAATGAATGGGTGAATACAAGGAGAGATGGACATACACATAGTAATGTTTTATGTAATGGAACATTCATAGACATTTTTTGGTGCATTCTCATTATTAAGCTGGCATGCTCTGTAGCATGAAGATACTGATATAGGGGTAAAGAATGATTAGGAGAGGGGCAAACAGGCTTATATCAAGCAAAATGATGATAAATAATTGTAGTTCTGTAGAAGGCTGTCACCTCAAATTGCCTGTTTCGACCAGTATTCAGTATATATGTATGAGATCACATTCCTGTGGCAATATTAAGATATGGGTGATTAAACATATCATACATACATAGCATCTCACTAAGAAATTATGTGAGATGCATTTGGAATCAAACCCTTGATGCTACTGGCAAGAAATAAAAAAACTTCAGTCAAGTGATTTATGTGAACACTCCGCATAAAAAGTTATACTTCACTACACCCAGAAGTCTATGAACTGCCAGAGTAACTGTTTCAAAGTAGTGCCTGTACTCTGTCTTCATTTTGTGTTCCTATAGAGCAGCATGTTTAAGCACCATTGTGCAAGGATAACTGGACTAGTGCGGCCAATGATAAAAAAATCACCAGGTTTTGCCATTGGACATGAGCAGCCATTCACCAACACTCGGCATTCGTGTTCAATTCCAAACTCCCTACAAATGCAGAGGACAAAAAGTGAAGGTTTTCTTATGGGTCATTTCTGGCTATGTGTGTTGTGTGTGATTCTGTTTTTTTTTTCTTACCAGATTAAACATGTGAAAATGGGATTGATAGGAAAGTGGTGAAATAGGGAGGCAGGCAGAAGGAAGAACAAAGGGGAAGCAATACAGGAAGAACAGAAGGGAAGCAATACATGCATTTGCAAGGCGGAATTAGAAAAGAATCATAGATAACTCAACTCTTAACTACACTCTCGGAACTTAAACTTAGCCATTCTGCACTTACTTGGTTCCAGCAATATCTAACTGGTCACCCGAAAGCTGTAAAATGGCAACAAAATCTCTCTTCTTTACTGTCTGTAACACTGGAAGTACCACATGGATCTATTCTGGGTCCCCCTTTTTATCTTTACTAACAATCTTCATTCTGCCGCCCCACTTGCCTCCATAGTTCAATATGTGGACGATTCCACTCTGATTTGTGCCGCCCCAACTTTACAAAAACTCTAATAAAATCACACAGCAGTCATTCTGTGCAGTGGAATCTTGGCTAAACAATGCACAATGTATACTAAGCAAAACAAAACTCATGCTCTTCTATCCAACTAGAGCTGCAGACCCTCACCCACCATTCAGTATATCATCATCAAACCATACAATTATTTATCTGGTTTCCCAAACAAAATTACTTGGAGTGGTCATTGACCATAATATGAAATTCGACATACACATATCACAGACAATAAAAAAGTTAATTAAAAACTGGGAACCCTGTACAGAAATTGGCACTTTCTAAAGAAATCTTCAAAGGTCACTACAGCAAGAACCCATCTTATCTCTATGATACTATACACCTCACAAATTCTCACAAATATTAAGAAATCTGACCTAGCAAAACTTGAAACTTGCTATAATAAAATTGCAAAGTCTGCTACAGAATCAAATTTCAGATCCCATCATTGTTTGGCTTTAAAACAACTATCTTGGCTTGAACTACCAAATCTACTTGCTTATAGTCAACTCACCTTCATCTGTCAAATACTAAATCAGTAGGAAAATACATCAGTACTTCAAAATCTACAAATACACTACTTCAGAAACAGGGTATTGCATTCCACTAACAAATCCTTCTTAAATATATCCAAACCTAACAATGCAGCTGGAGTTTCACTTTACTCAAACTGCATAGCCAAAACTTGGAATTCCCTGCCATTAAATATCAGAACAACTATTAACCCTTCCAACTTAAAAAAAAAAAATTCTCAAATCACACCTATCCGAATCCTGGAGCTGCTCTTGCACAATCCTTTGTTAGGAAATAGAGGCCTTAAGGCAGCTAAACGAACACAACCAGTTTTTTTTTATTTGAATAGTATACCCTGCTAAGCATATGTATACTTTTGCTTTTTTACCTTCAGTCACAGTACCACTATTCTTTTTATTCCTACCAAGACTATATGATTATATTAGTGAAATGCATAACATGTAGTTTTCATTTTGTGCTTGTATCTGAGATTGAATCAAAATTAGTATCTGTACGTTGTGTATGCATGGTACTGTTATATATAAATGTGGAGCTTTTCCTCCTGGGCCTCCTCTGAAAAAAGACATTTTGTCCAGTCAGATTTTTCCAGTAAACAAATGTAAAATAAATAAATACAATAAATAAATACCCACTTTTTCACCACAGTAATGTGCACATGTAGACAAAATTTGCTGAATTTGGACTGTCACCACAACACAGATGGGTGATAACTACAATGATATTGTATAGCCACGTGGGCCAAACCAAGTATGCCAAGAAGACACATAGGTGAAGTAGAAAGCTATGTATGGGACATTTTTTTTTTGCTGTGTCGGAAAGAGAAGAATGCTGAGAAGGGACACAGGAATGTGAGGATCAGGTAGGTAGGGTAAGTGAGGAAGCAGGTGCGGACAAACAGGACATGCAAAGCAGATGCAGGGATGGTGATGGACACAAGAACATTGGGGATTCCATGATGGGGGGTAGGTAGAGGACATAGGAGGCGCATGTCCATCAAGCATGGGAACAGTGGGACTCTAGTTCTCACCCTCAGAGCTGCCACCATTATTTCCTTTCTTAATTCCCTATGAGACTGCTTGACATGGGAGTTTCTTTTCTATTCTTAAGAGCAACTTCCCAGTCAATTGATGGGGGCACCAAGGCAACTGTCTATTATATTGTGCATCATCCTTGGCAGCTCCTGGCAGGGGAACATAATCATCACCTCCACCAGTACTCATAGGTTCATAGGTGGGTACTAGGCTATTGGCCCAAGGGCCTATGTAAGCCTAGCCAACAAAATTCCCTGGCTTACGCCACCCAAGAAAGTTTTTTTCTGTGCCACTGTCAAGCAGGGCTACAGAAGTGATCCCCGGGGTGTAGTTCCTATTTTCCATCCACTCATCAAGATTTTTCTTGAAGAGTGCTAATGAAAAACTTTGCTTGACATAGATGGGTAGCCTGTTCCAGAGTATGGGAAGTCTCTGGGACAGGAATCTATCCTTCCAGCATGTCCTGTTTATTGTGATGACAAGGTTTAGGTCCCTAGAGCATGTAGCTTGGAGGGATTGGGATTTCTTTAGGTGTAGCATGTCTAAGAGCTCTGGGTTTGACATAGTTCTATATGTTAGGCAGAGATCACCTCAGAGTAGGCAATATGCTACGGAGTAAAGCTGGAGTTTTTTGAGATGGTCAGTGTAGGGCATTTGTTTGAGGCCAGAAATCTTCTTTGTGAGGTACGTCTGTGGCCTTTCATGTTTCTGCAGATGTCTTGTGAGGTACATTCCAAAAGGGGCTTTATACTCTATAATGGGTCTAATGAGTGTCGAGTAGAGGGGAACAATGACCTCTTTTTTCCTGGATAAGAATCATTTTATGATGAGGTGTGCCACTTAGAAGGACTTCCTGACTACTGTGGCGATGTGACTATCAAAGGAGAGATTACTGTCCACCTGGGTCCCAAGGTCTGTTATCACACATTTGGTGTTAAGTAGATTGCTGCCTATGTGGTAGTTCATGGGTAGAGAGTTTTTACCAAAAGGGATGACATTGCACTTTTTGACACTGAGCTTGAGGCCATGGCTCTGACACCAGGCATCTGTCTCAGCGAGGCCCTACTGTAGGATGTCCACATCATTTGGGGACTTGACTATGGCTCTTAGTTTGCAGTCATCTGCAAACTTCATTAGCCAGAGGCCTTCTGTTTTAGCCTGTACTTCAGAGAAGTAGATACCAAAGAGGAGAGGTCCCAGGATGGAACCCTGTGGTACTCCACTTGTCACTGCTTTGAGGTCAGATTTGGAGTCTGCAACTTTTACAGTGTGGGTTCTGTCAGTTGGCAACCCATCTTGTGATGTAGGGATTTATACCTAGTTTAGTGAGTTTAGCTATAATTCCAGAATGGGGGATGGTGTCGAAAGCATTGGCGAGGTCAAGATAGGCTGTGTGAACCACCTTACCCTCATCTATGACTTTGCTGACTGTCTCAAAGAAGTCAATCAGGTTCAGGAGGCATGATCTGCCTTTCACAAACCCATGCTGCACCTCAAAAAATCCAAATCCCATCGAGTTACACGCTCGAGAGACTTGAACCTCAGCACTGAAATAAATAGGACATGCTGGAGGGACAGATTCATAACCCAGAGGCTCCCTTCACTCTGGAATAAAATCCCAGTCCAGGTTAGGCAGAGTCCCTCATTGACTCTCTTCAAGAGGAATCTTGATATGTGGATGGGAGAATGTAGGTTTACCCCGGGTATCACTTCTGTGTCACTGTTAGACAGAGGCACAGTATACTAACCTCGAAAAAGGGCATAGCAAAATTAATTTAAAATGGGTGACGATAGCCAAACATACTCTGGCTAGGCTTATAAATGCCCTAGGGCAGATAGCCTAGTATGAACCTATGAACCTATGAAGTGGGTGGAGTCTGGAGGTTACCAATGTCTTTGTTTATGAGTTCCATGATGATACGTTCCATGGCCTTGCAGAACAGGCTCATCAGGCTAATATGTCGATAGTTCCCAGGATCAGTGGTGGCTCCCCCTTTGTGGAGTGGGATAACTGTTGCTGTGCACCATTCAGTGGGCACAAAGCCTGACGTGAGGCTATTGAACATGGTGCTTAAGTGGGGAGCCAGTTCATTCTGAAGTTCGTGTAAAACACAGCCTGGGATGTTGTCCTGTCCCATGGATGCTGTGTTTTTGGCTTTATAGAGTGCAGCTTTTACCTGCGTAGTTGTGATTATAGGGACTCTGCATTCTTCCTGTATAGATATGGGCCCTTTAGGGGGTGGGGGGTAAAGTTAGCACTGAACCTATCTGCCAGGATGTTGGCAATATCAGTTGGTTCTGTAATTTTCGTGCCATTGTGCTGTAACTCAGAACAGATCTGGGTTTTGCCTTCGAGATTCTTGACATAGCTATAGAATGCTTTGTGGTTGTCCTTAGAATTAGTGGTGATTTTGTTTTTGTAGCTAGCTTTGGAGGATCTTATAAGGAATCTCAGCTTCTTACTGAGGCTGACCAAGGAGCTCCTCCACTCATGGGATTTTACTATCTTTTGCAACAGTTTCTTCCTTCTGTTGTACAGCTTGTTTATGACAGGAAACCACCAGATTGGCTTCCTTTTTTTTGGAGGATAGCATCTTGGTTCTGTTTGGGATAGCACGATCCATGCACTCGTGTAAGTGCTTATAGAGTGCATTTGTGTAGGATTCAGCAGTTGTAACTGTATTATCCATCTGCATGGCTGTCATGAAGTTCACCACTTCTGTCTTAAGAAGCATGAAGTTGGCTTTGGAGACATTTTTTACAGTGGTTTCCTTAAAGGGGGTGGGATGTGGATATCAAGGGTGATTAGCTTATGGTCGGATCGGACAAACGAGGAGTTGACTTCAGGTGTGGAACACCGGTCACTCATGTTAGTAATGACTAGGTCTAGGATAGTGTTGACCCTGATGGGGATGTGGATAAATTGATCCAGGGCATTGGAGTTTATGAATTCCAGAAAGCGTTGAGCTAAGGAGTTGGTACATGAGTAGTTTTCCCAGTTAATGGTGGGGTAGTTGAAGTCGCCCATTATTAGGGTGTTTGGTTGAACACTAATATTTTCCAGTACATCAAGAAAAGAGGAGTGGGAATCCTGGGGCATGGTGGGGGATCTGTAGCAAGCTACAATTTGGATGGCAGTTTTGCCCAGAGTTAGTTGCACTTGGATAACCTCGGATGCATTATGCTGAGCAACTAGCCTGGAGGTGTGGATATCCTTAATGAATATGGGCACAACTCCACCTTTGGTGTTTCGGTCCAGGTTACATGGTCAAAAAGTGTGGTATGAGTTATAGCCTGGTAGTGCAGTGGTGCTGTCTGGAGCCTTGAACCAGGTCTCAGTCACTGCACAGATATCGATGTTCTCCATTTTAAGGAGTGCCTCGAGTGAGTGCATTTTCAGATTTAGCCTTCTAGCATTGAGTAGCATTACCCTCAGTTTTTGCTTGCCTGTTCCTGTTACGGTGATGAATTTGTCATTTGAACCTTGCCTAAAAAAGGCACTATAGGGGCAGCAAGAGCCTTAGCCAGTATTTGAAATCCCAGGGGTGACAAGTGCAGGCCATCTGTGGCAAAGCATCGTGGTCTGTTGACCATGTCATCCCAAGCAGACAGATACTGGATCCCCTTAGAATGACACCAGAAGCTTAGCCAATTGTTGAAGTCAATCATTTTGTCCTTGTACTGCAGTATCATTCTGGGTGATGGCAGAATGATACTCAAGGCTAGGGTCATACCTGCCTTGGCTACAAGATCAGAGAGCTCTTCCATGTCTCTTTTCATGTAGTCCAGGGAGGTATATTTCAGGTTATTCACACCAACATGGACAATGGTAGAGTTTTATTTGTACTTGTTGAGGAGTGGCCTGAGTGCGTGGGTTATGTGGCGGATACTGGTACCCGACAGGCAGCTGGCAGTAACCTTCTCCTTGTTTAGCCTGGTGAGTGGGACATCAGTGTGCCTGACTATAGAGTCAACTATGAATAGTGTGTTGGGTACGTTGTTTTGCCTTATTGGCTGTGGTTGAGTGGCACACTGAGTCTGTGTGTCATTTGGGTTGTGTTGGGGGATGGAGGTTGCTTGTGCTTCTGCTTTGGAGGTCTCTGCTGCTTAGACAGATTATTATTGAGAGCTTCCGTGAATGCTTTTGTGTTACTATGTATGGATTTTGGTGGTGTAGATTTAATGAGACTATGTGATGAGTGTGGTGTGGTGCAAATGCTTACCTTCTCCTCATGACTGTCAAGTTCAGTTTTGGTTGGAGAGAGCTTGACCTCCAGTTTGGCTAGATAAGTGCATCTCTCACAGGTTGTAGTGTTGGGTGGTAGGTGGAGAGGGTTGTCTGTGTACATGAGGCAATTTCTACATTGCCCTCAAGATGCCCAGATTCATCAGATAGACAGGAGAGAACACTGGGAGCTGACCCTTGGGCATGCCTGAATAAAAAAACTATTTTTCTCTACATAAGTGAGGAAAGTGAGTACAAGAGCTGTTTTTCTCTAAGCAAGTGAGAAAAGTAAGTACAAAAACTGTTTTCCTCTGGGTAATGAGGAAGGTTGTGTGCTATAGTAATTAGTAGCTTATTTAGTGCTTACAAGTTCTGAACAAGTGCTGAGCACGAATAAGCAAATTTAAGTGCTAAAACTAAGAATCTGTATCTGTAGTAGATGAGTTACAGAACAGAAACAAGTGCAAATGCAGGCTTTCAAATCAGAAAGTTGAGAGAGATGGAAGAGATTGCCCAAATGGCCAATAACTACAATTTCTGGGCCAGAACCACTCCTTATCTGGTAGACAGGTTACCTAGAGCTTACCACTCCCACTGATAAGCTAGAAGGCTTCCCTCCAACACAGAAAGGCTTGGGGGGCTCAGAAGCTTACATACAGTCCTGGATACAGCAAATCTGTATCTGGAACAATAGTTACAGGAAAGGTAGGAAACAGGCTTACAGGTTTTTTTTTTTTTTTACAGAAAAGTAGCTAAAACAGTAGTAAAAACAATTCACATGCTGTGCATGCTAGCACACTTGAGTATGTAGCAATATTAGACCAAACACATTTTAAAAAATGCAATTAAATTAAAAAGGACTAAAAGCAAGTGCAGAAAGAGTTTATTAGGTAGAATGTGTTAAAGAGATGGGACTGGGTGAGTGTCCCAGATCAAATCTACAGTGGGCCGGGCAACTGCAAAAGCCACCAAATTTAAACTAAAGCCAGAAATAGAGAGGGTGGATGGGACAAAACAGTTTCAACAGAGATGTAAGCAACAATTAACAGTACAAACTCTAAAACCAAAAAAATATACTCAGCTCTGTATATTTGCAGATAGATTGAAAATCAGTCTCTCAGAACAAGGAGACAACAGTTTCAACAGTGATCTAAGCAACAATTAACAGTCAAACTCTAAAACCAAAAAAAATATACTCAGCTCTGTATATTTGCAGATAGATTGGAAGGCAGTCTCTCAAAACACAGGTTCCAGCAATTATATTCAGGCTGTAACTAACAGGTCTAATTTTATGCAAGTGATCCTTGAGTTAGATAACACACAAGCTGTAAAAAACAGTTATACCAACTGAAGACACAGCAGAAAATAGGGGGAGGTGGGAAAACAGTTTCAACAGAGATCTAAGCAACAATTAACAGCACAAACTCTAAAACCAAAAAAGTATACTCAGCTCTGTATATTTGCAGATAGATTGGAAGGCAGTCTCTCAGAACACAGGTTCTCCTGGAGGGTACCACTGCACCATCAACCAGAGCAATGCTAAATGAAGATGATGGACCAGGTAGTGCAAGGGTTGCGGAGGCAGTACTGCTAGGTTGCATCCCAGAGGTGCTGAGTGTGGGTACTGCAGCTGGTGGCAGGTTGGTAGGCTGAGCTACAGCAGTTGGCCCACCTCCCTGTGCTTAAATACATTTGGTTTGTTGGCAGAAAAGAATGACATCAGAATGGTGTGATTCCAGGTAACCCTCCCACCCAAAAAAATGATTAGAACCATGATTGGCATGTGTGCTTTTATACCTAGTCACACTTTGTCCAATGGTCAACAATGGCATGCTAAATGTATTGGCTTTTAAGCCTTGACATTGGAGGGATCAAAGAGATGACTTGGCACATTCATGCTTTATTACAATAAATGTCCTTTTATTATTATACTAGCTACAGAGCCTTCATAATCCCAAAAAATGATTGTGAATTGATGCTAGTAATCCTTGGAATATGCACATGTTCCATGTAGGCTTTTAAAGATAATACAGAGTAAGTTAACAGCATGGAACTAAAGTCAATATTGCTGCATTTCAAATTTAAAAATGATACTTGTTTAAAGTGAATATATAGGGTACTTGTGGGAATTGAACTCACTTGCCTAATACAATTCCTAACAGCTACAGATGAAAGCATGCATGCTTTCTATTACAGTAAAGATATGCATGCTGAAGTTGATACAGACCTATGGAATCACAAGAATTATTATAATCAGGGTTAATTGTGCTGCAGATACCCCTGCCTCTCAGAATTGTTTCAGTCTCACAGTATGTGCATCTCCATTTGCCAGGATTTCCTCTGCTGCTGTGAAATAAAGAATGGGAGAAGAAGAGACATGAAATCATTATGCATACCAGTCTTGGCTATCTACACCATTCTATATAATTTCAAGTTGCTTGATATGTATACTTATACAACTGGGGAGTATTAGCAGTTCTAAACTCATCCATCCACTGGTCAGGATGTGCTTGCTTTTGCCTCTTAAGGTCACTGTAGTGTTGACTACACTGTTGCCCATCGTATGGTATGCCAGCCACACTAGATACAGCCTTAGCTAGGCTGTTCCAAGACTCAGCCTTTTGCTGAGACCCAGTATAGTCCCCTGCAGCAGCATCCATCTGTAGTGCTTAACAAGGAATGCAACAAAGATTTTGGACTTCTCCACACCCCATTTCTGTGACCTGAAATCAGCACCATCCTTCCCATCTCCTGCCATGTCTGCAAAGGTCCTCCAACAACACTAGCAATAGTTTCTCACCAAATTGTGATATTACATTTTATACCCAGTGAGCAAACATGCACCGCCATGCCAATCACAGTTGCACAGTGGTAAGCAAAGAGAAAATATATCAAACAAGGAGAAGGGGGGGTATGAAACAGCAATGATGATGATGATGATGTGAAATTTGGCATTAATTTATGGCATGTGTGCTTTTATACCTGGTTGCACTTTGTCCAGTGGTCAACACTGAAATGCTAAATGTCTTGGCTTTTAAGCCTTGACATTGGAGGGATCAAAGGGATGACTTGGCACATACGTTGTTGGGACATACACACTGTTGAAATTAATTTGTACAATGTGGTATTCAAATTTATGAAAAGGAGAATGCATATATTTCTACACAGGTAATTTATTCCTCATTGCCACAGAAAAAAGTGTAATCCACCATGGTCATTAAAGATATAGAGCTTAAAGAGTGATTGGTGTTGTAATTCAATTAGGGCTGTATGTGTGTGACATTAAAAGATCCTCGTTCATGTATTTTCAGCTGTGATGCAGGACTAATGTCTGACAATATATTGGGAATGGATAGACTTGCATGACTTTTGTAATATAGTTTGGAGTTATGATATATGCCTTACAAAACATTCTGTTTTACAGTTATAATTGGGTTAATGGAGGGGTCTAGAAGATTGTCAGGAAACTGTTGTGTCCAGCAAAGATATGCAACTGCATTTTTTATTACATAATTGTCATTGTCATGCTAAATCAGTTGCACACAGAATCAACTAGGGTTCATACATCAGCCATTAATGAGATATGGTCCCTGTAAAAATATGTGCATGCAGCCAGTAATGATAACCTTTTGTCAATTGATGTATTATACATAGCTATTGTTCTGTAGTATTACTTTTAGAACCAAAGTTTTGTGAACAATGACAGTGGGACACCCACACTAAAAAATACAGACTACTGAATTTGAACCCCAGCTCACCTCTGTTCTTACTCACTCTACTTACACCTAGCGCTATGTGGAAAGCTAGGCAGCAGCTGTATTTCCCACACTCAGTACTGTACAGAGTGCTAATGTCCATGCATTGATGCTGAACCTGTTTGCACAGAGGTAGGTGAAAGAAATTCAATTTTTTTACTGTTTTCCTTAAGTGGTGAACCAGTTTTGTGCACAGATAGGCAACACATGCATGAAAAAGGCAATAGCAGGCATATATTAGTTGTTTAATGACTCTTTATGACCCCCCCTCTTTAAAATATTTTCTGTGATACTCAAATGCTGCTTTACCTGCATTCTCTCTTTTGTGACTCACAGTATTTACACCTTGTGCTACACAGACAGTCATCTATCAGGTGGAATTTCTGCATTCATTGCCATCCATAGTACTGACCACTGTGCAATGCTGCCAAGCATAGATGTGCTCTATAAGGTGACTGAAAGGTTTACCTTTACATGTGCGTATTGCACATGGGCGACCGTCAAATGTTCGAAAGACAGTTTTTAAGTTCTGAAAACGTTGAACAGAAGAAGGTTTGAATGTGCAATGAGCGAATGCACAGTGAGAGTCGCTCATTGCACATTCGACATTTAGGGGCAGAGAGCACTATAGTGGGGAGTTGGAAATGGTTCCATTCCCCGCTGTAGTGCGATCTCGAAGTTAGAATAATAAAGAAGGGGGGGTGGGGGGTGCAGGGGGGCTCACCTCCCTGCATTACACGGCATATACTTTTGTTGTCGCCATTCATGTTTGAAAAACAGTGAATCGGCTGTTCGATTTGCTGCTTTGCGAAAATTAGAAACTGCTGCTTTTTCCAGTTTCATTTTTACGATGCGAGGATATGACTACTCGCACAAGTGTGATTCGAGGTTTTAAAGGTAAACCGACTGAAATTAAATTTTCACATTTTTCTTAAAGCCACTAAATGTGTTTGCACTATGCCATGCACCATGCAAATGGCAAAGGCAGAAAAAGGGAAACAAAGATTTAACCATTAGCTCTGGATATGAGCCATCACACTATTGCACTTTGACAACACAGTTCTGGTAGGTTATCTCTCTTTCCACAGACACAACTTTGCAATACCAGTTAAATCATATGCATACAAGCAATTCATATTTCATATCCAGTAATAAACAGTTCATACAGTTGGTCATTCTCAGTTGATTGTAAAAAGTGTAGGTAACATATATAATGGAATGAGTAATCAAACAAAATGTATGAATAGGTTTGCAAAATGTCACCTCTGCCTTCTCTTTGTATTCTGGGATTACTTCACTTATTTCTGCTTTACTATCTCACATGCAATTTCTAGAGCATATTCTCTCATTTTTCTTTCAAGGTGTGATACAAATACATGATGGCGAACAACACTTTTCATCAAAGGCAAGAAAACTGTACTTTTTTGCCAAGAAAATATACATGTGGGGTTTTGTTTTTGTTTAAAAGCTCACTACAGTTAGTTCCACACTTTCTATGTGTATCCTCATTGATATACCCACTTCAGGAAAGAGTGTTTGTGCATTACTGTGTTTTGCTTCAGTCAGATAATCATTCACAGTTGCAAGCCATTTGTACTTAGCAATGGTGTAGAGGCTACACTATGTTTACATGTGTTGCACAAAGTCAAAAATTTGGTCAGTAATTCTAATGAATTCACGTCTCATGTGCATCTTCAGAGTGCTAAGGGGGCTGCATCTGCACTAAAAAGTAACCACATAACTAGGGAACTTGAAGGTAAGGAGACTATTTTAGTCATGCTTATTGTTCCACTTTTGAGACTGTTGAGATAAGTAGACTTTGGGCTACTTTTTCTATAGTGGGTATTTTAGTTGCATGTGGCAGGTTATATGGCAAACTGCATAAGTATATATTACAGATGTCAGGCATGTCAGATATTGCTTGTATTACTGGACAACCCATGCACATTCTACTTTGTTACGTCTGCAAGTACCAATTATGCAGGCATCTACCATTCATTCATGCTCTTACACATTTATTTTTCTACTACAGGCTCCATATTTATGTTGACAGCCCTGCACTTACAAGTGTTGCCATTCAGGGCTGACACTGTCTGATGGTAGCAGTACACAGTCATTACATGGGGAAGTAAAGGTTTTCAGCATCACCTGACATCAACTGTACTCTATGTATGTGCATAGGATGAAGGGTATACCTCTTAGGTGGTTAGCATGTGCACTGTCCATTATTTCCTTGCAAGGGTGAGGGTATATTGTGCACGTCTTCATTTACGTACACTGACAGCATCTGGGAGTTCCTCCTATGAGTCCTCACTTGCATATGGATGTGCTGACCCTGCCAATTGTAGTGGAATGTTGGTGTCCTGCTGCAGCTTTCAGTTTTCATAGGATGATATTGTATAGGATACCACAGACTGTAATAATTGTGGCACAAGTACTAGGTTCATACTGCACCCCCCCCCGATGTATCTAGGCAACATAACTGTGATTTCAGCTGTCCAAACACACGCTCTGTGATGCTTCTTTTTTGAGCATGTACCTTATTGTAGCATTCCGCCATGGGTGTGTGTGAATTTCTGATGGGTGACATCAGCCATTATTCCAATGCAGACCCTGCACCCCCCAGTAAATGGCCTTGTGGGAAATCACCCCTGGAAGACTTCTGGTTGAGCTGTGAGGAGTGCCAGATATGGGAGTCATGGTAACGGCCGGGTTTGTCAGCGCACACATTCAGGATGATTTCCCTAGTATTAAACATGACCTGGAAGTTAAGGTAGTGGAACCTCTTTATATTGCTATAGACACACCCCTGTTCCCAGTGTGGTGATTTGATCTCAATGTGGGTGCAGTCTATTGCAGCCAAGACTTCAGGGAAGTGTGCTATGGGGTAAAACTCCTGCATAGTTCTAGCTCTGTCCTCAGGGGAACAGGGGAATTATACACATAGTCAATGGCATACTGTAGCATAGCATTCAGGAACTGGTGTGGAATCCTGGATGCTTATGCCTGTGACCCCCCCCCCCAGAATACCCCCTGTGGGTCTCTGAAAATTTCCTGTAGGTAAAATTCTAAGTGCTCCACATACCTTGGTCTCCACTGCTATGGGTTCCCCTTGGTTTGCCCTTGATCTCAGGTGAGAGCAACAGATATTGCAGAGTTCCTGGAGTGTGTATCTATCCAACCTGTAGCTCTCTTCTATTTTCACTTCATGCAGACCATGAAAAGTTAAATGGGATTTAAATACTCCTCCTCTTCCTTGCCTGAGGTTTATCATTATCAGCAGCAGCATAGAGTTGAGCCTGTTGCATGTACACATGCAGAAGAGCATCAGCAGCCCCTAACATTCTTTCCTTCCTGTGTAGTTTATATTGCTGTATTCCAACAGGTTTTGGAGTACAGGCAGATTGCTACACGGAACATGCATGAGTCCTTTACAGCTTGCTGAATAGTTCCACTATTTTGGATTGGTTCATTAGCATATAATTCATCTGCATATGCATTATTTAAAATGCCATGATGTTTACCTGGTTTGCACAGCCTTTATTAATATAAATTGGTGCGCTATTGTGTGAACATTGCATAGTGAGGCAAACATTGTGTGACCGAATTGTGTAGGGGTTTATTGAACTCAAACCATAATATTTAAAACTCTAGCTTAACCATGATAAAAATATCACAGTTCACTGACTTTAGATACTAGGGATCATTTATTCATGGGTATCTGTTTTATTATATAGACATTTGATCCATTTACAGATTTATAACAGGATTTAGATTTCTCCAAGCAAAGAAGTTTCCTGCTCTAAATTGTTTGGAGCAGCAAGTGTAACTCTGTTTAGATCATACTGAAAAAACATTATGGTAATTAGCAGGCCAGGTCTTCCAAAGTAGATTCTTCAAGTCCTGCTTCCTACAAACCATCTTATCCTCTGTGAATGACAACAAAATGTATTTCTTGTATTTGTGGTTTAACTTAAACTAAATATATCTAAGATCTTTGCTTGAGAAACTGATTCTATCACTTTGTGTCGGCTAAGTCAGGTAATATAGCATCACAAAGAAAATTACTCTAATACTGTGTAATATGTAAGTGTCTGAGAAAAAAAAAAAGTGTCTAAAATTATTTAACAGCATAAGCAATGGCTTCACTGGTTATGAGCTGTACCCAAGTTAACAACTTATTAAAGGGTGGAGGCTTTAAGTTTATCTGGCTTGA
Source organism: Protopterus annectens (assembly GCF_019279795.1). Lineage (NCBI taxonomy): Eukaryota > Metazoa > Chordata > Ceratodontiformes > Protopteridae > Protopterus > Protopterus annectens. The sequence continues at coordinate 1,055,089,399 of NC_056741.1, read as the reverse complement.
AAATAATTTGGTGTGATCTATTACATAACATGATTATTTAACTGCGCTATACTGGAGAGAACTGCTAATGTGTAACTTCCTTCATTTGTGAAGGTATGAGAAAATGGGGATATGGTAGGTATAAAGACAAAGGCCTGACTACTGGAAAACTAGGAAAATAGATTTATTAAATTAAATATAAAATTATCACTTTGCTGTATACTAATGTACCAGGCATTCCTGGAAGAACTTTGGGTAAGAAGAACAGAAATAATATTTCATATAACATATGTGATAAGCACTGTTCTGCAGAAAATGCGCACTTTTTGTGTACGACAAAAAATATTACACCTTGTTTGATAAAGGAGAAAAAATACAGCAGATGTGTTCATTAAGCAGCTTGAAGGAAAATATTGGGTTGGATGGTGGTAAATGTACTGAAAATTAACAAATCTTTGACTATATGCTCGACAATTTAAACAAAATTGTAACATTTTAGTGACTATCACAAGATCTGGTATTAAAGATTTTGAAGATCTTTTGAGACTCCTACTTCTGAAAATATTTTTATTTTGTTTTGTTTACTGTGTTACTGTGTTTGTTTTATTTACTGTGTTATATTACATTAGTTAGCCAAAAGCGATTTTAGTTAAAACTCTTTAATTTATTTATTTATTTGAGATTTGTTAACAGGGTTAGTCCAACTGATCTGAAAGCTCATTTTCAGTGGAAACCTGAGGAAAAAAGCTCCAGCAAGTTACAATATATGTTTACATAAATCATAGAGAAAATATTAGATCATATCAAAAAATGGGAAAAAATAAATAGTAAGACATAGAATAGGCACAAAAAGTTGAACGAATAATACACTTTTTATGTATATGTTATACTTTTCTTAATACCTGATCTTGGAATGTGGGTTGCAAATAGTGTTTTCCTTAACTAGGTTTTAATTTGATCTAATCAGTAGTAGTGTAAGCAGTGTGGGTACTTGTTTTAAAATATAATTTTACAGCCCTATTTTTATTGCTTGCCAAGAATAGGATGGTTTAAAATTAAGCAATATGTATATTTTTCACACCTACTTCTAAGTATACAAAAGCTGATATGTTTAACATTGTTAAAATATTTCTATTTTTTTTTTTTTTTTACTAAAGATCACTTGTATGTGACAAATAAAGGCTTGTTGCCTTGGAACACTACCTAGGTTTCATGATTTCTGGAAATTATTGTGACTGAGCTCATCAACAAAGTTTTAAAACCACTAGTTTCTCTGTTTTTATTATGTTTATTTATTTATTTACTGTGTTACTCCCACTAGAGATTGATTACTTTCACTGGAGAGCCGAGGAGGTATTCACACTAACTAGTGGTAATTTATTCAAAAGTAAGCCATTAAATCTTGGTTTCTGTGTACAGATTAAAATGTACTTCACCAATGGCAAAAATGCAATGGCACTGCTCCATTCAAAAAAACATGTTTCTCTATCAGCTGTGCAGTAACATGGAATGTGCAAAAACAGTGTTACTTTTACTGTCTGTTACACAAAAGAGTATTAGACAATATTTGAACACTTGTTGCCATGGATAAGCACTATTTTGCTACGAAAGTGTGCTTGTCACCTCACGTTATTGCTGTTTTACTAGCAATCTGTGCTCTGTCCTGCTATTTGTAATTTTTTCCACAAAGAATTTAAATGCTATATCATGCTTTGCCCTCATCATACAATGCAAATCACAATAATATAACTTTCCTTGAAAAGTCTGTTAACCCTTTCAGTACGGATTAATATGTAATAAGCAAAGCACTGCTACTTTCCCATTGAACAAAAGGTTGCCCCACAACAAATAATAAACTGTGCAATCTTTGTTACCATAGGAATGCACTATGTTGTAAACATTTATGTCCTGTCTTTTTAAACCCCTTAATAAATGACCACTTAAGACATAGGCATACAGGTTTTCTATCAAAATTCTGAAAGGCACGCAGTAGAAAACAGGTTGATGGAATGGATGGTTTCTAATCTGTCGTAATGTCAAACAGAAAGTGGTCGAGTTTATATTAGAGAAAGTGGGTATATGTTCTCTAATATAAATTCGACATTTTGAATAAAGACTGGGGTACAGTGGACATCGGGTAATTTCCCCTTTTTCTCACTGTAGTGCAATCTCAGTTTTGGTATATATAATAAGCAAGGAGTGTGGGGGTTGCAGGGGGGATTGCCCCCCTGCTAAAACATAAAAGGACACACGGACTTTCGAAACCAGAAGTCTGGCATGTCGAATGTCAATCACTGTGTTTATCACGTTCAACATTTAGGCAAAATTTTAATTTCATTTTCAGTATTATATTTCGATCTTTTGATGGAAAAATGTTCTGCCTTTCAGAATTTTGATAGTAAACAGGCATATGTATATTAATAGAATACAAACCATATTAACATGTTTTCATTTCCATGCATATTCATTACATATCTTTTGTTTTTTTAACAATTAGCATTCACTAAAAAATATATAAATTGCTCAAGTCCTGCCTTCTTGTAAACCTTACTCCTCCTTCTGAACATTACTCTGCATGCATTGTTCCCACAAATTCCATTTATTTCTATATAATTTGCTCTTCCTTTTTCTAAATATCCCCCCACCAGTTATTTTACCTGTTTTACAATATTCAGTACTTTATTTACAGTTGATTTAGATTCTGATTTATATTTCCTTTCAGGGGTACACTGTTGAAAGGTGGTTTTACATTCATTCTTAGGTATATTTATTACATTCTAAAACAACTGTAAGCAGCAGATGTTTTGAAATGGAGATAACCTCCATGTACAATACCAAATTATGCAGTTTTTCATTCATCTTATTTTTTATAGGGATGCCCCCCTGAAATTGTTCTCAGAACTGAAACCTCTTGCAATGACATTTAGATAGACTGAATCTGTAATACCTCACTACCAAAATTAATGTATAAGCTACTATGTCTTGTTAAATGAATAAGTAGGAGTTTCTTACTTCCCAAAAAGACAAATTGCTAGCTAGTTCTTGCAGGTGGAAGCTCTTACAATGCCAATTAACAGATATGGTGATGCAAAAGAGAAATCACAATATAAGATGTTACTCTTCTAAATAATCCAGTAGTTTTGGTTACCCAGAATACTTTGTATTCATAAGTAAATCATTACCCAATACCTAACATGATATTATTTTGTGGATGTGGTTATAGAGAAATCTGAGATAACAGAAACTAAAAAATATATATAATCTTCATTTTTTTTTCAAAATCACTATAAATTCACTGTAAAACAAAGATGCTTCTGAAAGTGAGCAATACACATTGAATTGCTAATTATCTTTTTCCCATAACAAAGTGCAAAATAAAATGTCACATTTCCACGTGGAAAATTTTTGTTTTCCTGTCTGTTGTGTATTAATATGTATTGTTGACAGAGAGCTGGAGCCGTGACTGCAACACAGGTGATCTTCAAATAGCTGCACAGATGGTGGAGGGGATATGATCTGGAGGAAGGGACTGAGTGACCATTGTTAGTTAACCTGTGTTGAGGCAAGGGACGTGGCTTTGGCACAGCACTTAGGTGATGCCTAGTGGGAGCACTAGATTCTGTACCCATGCAATACATCCTGTTGAGCATACACACAGCCCAGGATCCATTGCACTAAGCTGGTGAAATTCATGTGTGTTGAGGCATACATGCTTTTCTATGTTATGGATCACTTTTGGATTTCAAGAAACGTGCTACAGGGTTAGCAACTCCAGAATTAGGAGAGGAGTCCGCTGACTAACTTTTGCTTCTCTGGAAGCAACTGGACTTATGTGATCATCCAGTCAGGAAAAGAATGGGCCATATGACTCTTGCCTGAGTGAGAAGAGCCTGGCTACTGACCCAAGAGAGGAAGGGGAGCCACTGTGAATGATAAGGGGATGGTCAACAGATAACGAACTGCCTTCACTATTGTACACAAAGGTATCACACAATAGCAGTATCTTACTCACAGTCTCTGTGCCAGCTGTTGCTGCACAATACTGATATAGTGTGGGGAATTCAATAGAGCCTAGATGATTTTTTTATCATGTAGGCATCCCAGCGTGATTCCTACATGGGTGCAAACATTTTTAGATTCAGTACGTGCTGCTGAGTGGTGCACAGACATGCGCAAACATGGAAAATTCCATGGCATGTGAATTGCCACATAAGCAGGTGAATCTCATGCAAATGAGGCTGGTTGAGCAAGCCAACAAGCAGAAAGGTAACTGTGCAGACTCCATGTCAGTGTCCATAGTGTACACGGAAAATTTCAACATACAAGAAACTAGACAGAAAAAAGGGGATGTAGAACTGCAGAAATATGGAAATAAAACTCCTGAAAATGTTATACTACATAAACATAAGAGCAAAACTATTATTGTGGATGTCAGAAAGAGGAAGGGAATAAGTTAAATTAATAATGTTTTTAATAATCTTGGCATGTTTGCTCTATGGACCGCAATGCACAAACATGCTTAATAGAAAACTAAAAAAAAAAAAAAAGGATTTCATAATATTTGACAGAAATGTATTATAAGACCTTGCATCGGGTCCACACAATGGTGCATTGCTGCTGTTGCTAAGGTTATACGGCTCTTAACTGTGTAGTTTCCAGGCTGTCAGTACTGATATGTATGCAAATGAGGTGGACTTATTGAATAGCAAAAAGTGGATATTGTGTCTGCATATCCACTTTGTGTGGGCTCTTAGGTTCATAGGTTCATACTAGGCTATCTGCCCTAGGGCATTTATAAGCCTAGCCAGAATGTGCTTGGCTTTCGCCACCCATTTTAAATTTATTTTGCTATGCCCTTTTTTGAGGGTAGTATACTGTGCCTCTGTCTAACAGTGACACAGAAGTGATACCCGGGGTAAACCTACGATCTCCCATCCACTCATCAAGATTCCTCTTGAAGAGAGTCAATGAGGGACTCTGCCTAACCTGGAATGGGATTTTATTCCAGAGTGAAGGGAGCCTCTGGGTTATGAATCTGTCCTTCCAGCATGTCCTATTTATTTCAGTGCTGAGGTTCAAGTCTCTCGAGCGTAGCTCGATGGGATTTGGATTTTCTGAGGTGCAGCATGTCCATTAATTCCGGGTTGGACATGGCTTTATACATCAGGCACAGATTGCCTCTGAACAGGCGGTATGCCACTGAGTAGAGCTGGAGTTTCTTTAACCGGGCAGCATATGGCATCTGTTTGAGCCCTTTGATCCTCTTGGTGAGGTACTTTTGGGGTCTTTTCAGTTGCTGCAGGTGTCTGGTAAGGTACATCCCAAAAGGGGCATTGTACTCAATTATGGGCCTGATGAGGGATGAGTAAAGAGGCACGATGACCTCCCTGATCTAGATGTGAATCCCTTCATGATTAGGTGGGCTATATAAAATGTTTTTCTAACCACTTTGGCCACGTGGTTATCAAATGAGAGATTGCTATCAACTTGGGTCCCCAGGTCCCTAATTACTTCTTCTGTACTTAATGGATTACCACCTATGTGGTAATTTGTGGGCACTTTGTTTTTGCCAAAGGGATGACTATACACTTTTTGGCATTTAGCTTGAGGCCATGGCTCTGGCACCAGTTGTCTGTTTCTATGAGGCCCTTTTGGAGGATGCTTGTGTCGGCTGGAGATTCGATTATGGCGCCCAGTTTGCAGTCATCTGCGAACTTGGTCAGCCACAGTCCTTCCGTGTTGGCCTGAACCTCCGAGAAATATATACTGAACAAGAGAGGTCCCAGGACTGAGCCTTTTGAGACACCACTTGTAACTGGTTTGGAGTCTGACATGGCTCCAGCAATTCTAACCATGTGGGTTCTGTCCTTGAGCCAGTTTGCAATCCATCTAGTGACATAGGGGTTCATATTTAAGCTGGTGAGCTTATCTATAATGCCCAAGTGGGGTATTGTATCGAAGGCTTTTGCGAGGTCCAGGTAGGCAGTGTGGACCACCTTCCCCTCGCCAATGGCCTTGGTGACTGTTTCAAAGAAATCAACCAGGTTTAAGAGGCAGGATCTGCCCTTAACAAAGCTGAACTGGGTAGGATCCAGTGTCTGTAGGTCCCCAATATCTTTATTTATGAGGTCCATGATTATCCTTTCCATAGCTTTGCAGACCAAGCTAGTCAGGCTTATGGGGTGATAGTTTCCGGGATCCGTTGAGGTACCACCTTTATGGAGAGGGACCACTGTTGCTGTACGCCACTCTTTGGGCACATATCCTGTAGTAAGGCTGAGATTGAACAGTAGTTTTATGTTTGGGTTTAGCTCTTCTTGGAGTTCATGTAGGACGCAGCCCGGGACACCGTCTGGTCCCATTGATGCTATGTTTTTTGCTTTGGAGAGGGCTCTTACCTGAGCATCTGAGATGTCAGGGGGGCAGCACTCTGCTGGGATAGATATTTGCCCTTTTGGTGGGGAGGGGTGGGAGTTTGCACTGAACCTGTCAGCTAGGATGTTGGCAATGTCTGTGGGTTCAGTGTATTTTTTGTCATTTTGGACTAATTCTGAGCATATCTGGGAATTACCACCCAGGTTCCTAACATAACTAAAGAAAGCCTTGTGATTATACTTAGTGTCCTGTGCAATTTTTCTCTCGAAGCTGGCCTTAGACAATTTTATGATTGCCCGTAGTTTTTTGCTAATACTGATCAGTGATGCCTTCCCTTTTTGGGATTTTGCTCTATCATTTAGTAGCTTCCTCCTTCTATTGTATAGTTTGTTTATGGCTGGGATCCACCAGACAGGACGTCTGCCTTTGGAGGATTGGGTCTTGGTTTTATTTGGGATCGCATGATCCATGCATTCCTGAAGGTGTTCATAGAATGTGTTTATAAAGGATTCTGCAGTCTGGGCCGTATTTTCCACAGGCCTGGGGGCTTTGAAGGATTCCACCTCGGTTTTGGGGAGTGTGAAATTTGCTTTAGAGAAGTTTTTCACTATGGTTTTCTGGGCAGGGGCTGGGGTCGGGATGTGAATATCCAGTGAGATTAGTTTATGGTCTGATCTTACCAGTGAGGGATACACTTCTGGTCTGGAGCATAGAGTCCCCATGTTGGTGATGATCAGGTCCATTATGTTTTCCCCTCTTGTGGGAGTGGTAACAACTTGTTCCATAGCATTTGAGTTTATAAATTCTAGGAACCTTTGTGCTAGGGTGTTGGAGCTAGAGTAATGCTCCCAGTCTACGTTTGGGTAGTTGAAGTCGCCCAATATAATGGTGTTTGGAGAGACCTTCATATTTTCCAGTGTTCTCAGGAAGGCCGAGTGGGGTTCTTGGGTTTGGGAGGGTGGTCTGTAGCAGGCTATAAACTGGAAGGCAGTTTTACTCACAGTTAGTTGCACTTGGATAGTCTCTGATGCTTCGTGCTTTGCCACCAACCTGGAGGTGTGGGTATCTTTGATGAATGTCGATACTCCCCCTCCTTTTGTGGTTTGGTCCAAGTTTTGGGGCCGAAAAGCATGGCATGAGGTATAACCTGGTAGTGCTGGGGTGCTCTCGGGAGCCCTAAACCAGGTTTCTGTTACTGCACAGATATTGATGTTCTCCATGCTAAGGAGAGTTTCGAGTGTGTGCATCTTGAGGTTTAGACTTCTGGCATTGAGTAGCATTACTCTTAGTTTCTTATCCCTTGTGATACCTATGGAGGTGGGTTTGTCTTTTGAGCCTTGCCTAAAAAAGGCACTATGGGGGTAGCAAGAGCCTTTGCCAATATCCAAAAGCCCAGGGGTGACAGGTGCAAGCCATCCCTAGCGAAGCATCGTGGCTTGTCGAGCATATCATCCCAAACTGACAGGCATTGGACCCCCTTTGAATGACACCAGTACTTAAGCCAATTGTTGAAATTGATCATCTTGTCTTCATATTGTGGCATCATTCATGGTGAGGGTAAGATGCTACTCAAGGTCAGGGTCATACCGGCCTGGGCTACATGTGGTCCAGGGAGGTACGTCTCAGGTCATTCACACCAGCATGGACAATGACTGAGTCATATTTGTACTTGCCTTCTAGTGACCTGAGTGCTTGTGTTATGTGGTGGATCCTAGCGCCTGACAGTGACCCTCTCCTTGTTCAGCCTGGTGAGCGGGACGTCAGTGTGCCTGACGATAGAGTCACCTATTACAAGTGTATCAGGTGTGTTGTTTAGTCTTAAGGGCTGTGACTGTTCGGCACACTGGCTTTGTGAGATATGTGTTGCACGTGTTTTGTTTTGGGGTAGCGGTTGCTTGGGTGTCTGCTTTGGAGGTCTCTGCTGCTTAGGCAGATCTTTATTTAGAGCCTCTGAGTATGTTTTGTGTGATTATGTGTTTGGTTTGCTGTTGTGGTAGGTCTATGTGAGACTGGAATTGTAGTGAGTGTGGTTTCCTTCTCCTCCTGACTGGTTATGCCAGTACTGAGTTGAGAGAGCTTAGCCTCCAGTTTGGCTATATGGTTGCATCTCTCACATGTGTTGGAATTTGTTGGGAGGAGGAGGAGAGGTTGTCTGTGTACATGAGGCAGTTGTAACATTGCCTCAAGATTCCCAGATTCACCAGCTGGACCGGAGAGGAGATTGACAACTGACCTTTGGACATGCTAGAATAATATTGGGAATTCCTTAATAATTGAAAACAAGGGCCAGTGGGGAGTGAGGGTGTAGTGCTTTTAATTTTTAGTGCTGACTTATATAATTGCTTTAGTGAGCAAGTGCCAGGTAACTTAAGTGCAATGTGTTACAGGTAACTTAAATGCAAAATGACAAACAGTAACTTTCTTTCAAGTGAAACAAGGAAATAAGTACAGTAAGCAATGCAGATATCACTAGTGATCCACAGGCTGAGAAGCCGCGTATTAGGTGGAATTAGCGTTCCAGGGAAATAACAAGCAAACAAACAACAAGCATATAAACAAAGCTAGATTCAGCAGGCCTGGATCTAGTCTATGCTACAGCAAACAAGGTGTACCAATTTCAGTAAGATACAGTTCAAATATTCAGGCACTATAAACCTTTAACCAGAAATTCCCAGCTCAGAAGGGCAGAGTCCAGCCTCTTCTCCCACAAGAGTGCAGACCACGAACCTTCTTAATGTAAAATAACTGGCCTGAAGGCCAAGTCCTTAAACCAAAACTAATACACTTTAAGAATAACAGACACTGGGCTCTCAATCAGCAGTTCCCAACTTAGAAGGATGAAAGCTACCTGTCCTGCCACCACAGTGCATGCCACAAACCTTCCTAATGTAAAACAACTGGTCTGAAGCCCAAGTGCTTAATCCAAAAGACTTAGAATGATAGCTACACTTTAATCAAGTTACTACCAAGCAGTAATAAATACAATTCAATACTTTAGAGAATGCCTGGATTAGTGCTCAAGTTACACAAACAAAGCTAGATCCAGCAGGCCCGAATCCAGTCTATGCCACAGCAAACAAGGCGCACCAACTTCAGTAAGAATCAGTTCAGATATGCATGCACTATAAGCCTTTAACCAGAAATTCCCAGCTCAGAAGGGCAGAGTACAGCCTCTCCTCCCATAAGAGTGCAGGCCACGAACCCTCTTAATGTAAAATAACTGGCCTGAAAGCCCAAGTGCTTAAACCAGAATTAATACACTTTTAGAATAACAGACACTGAGCCCTCAATCAGCAGTTCCCAACTTAGAAGGATGTAAGCTACCTGTTCTGCCACTACAGTGCAGACCACAAACCCTCTCAGTGCAAAACAACTGGTCCGAAGCCCAAGTGTTTAAACCAAAAGGCTTAGAATGAGTTACACCAAGCAGTAATAAATACAATTGAGTACTTTTAAGATGATGCAAAAGTAAAATAAAGTAGGTAGAAACACAAGTACAGTAAAAGCAGATGAAATTTTTTTTTCTGAACAAGTGCTGAGATCAAAGAAACAGATTTGAGTGCTGAAACTAGAAAACTGGCTAGTTATAAGAAAAAAAACTAAGCTAGAAGGCTTCCCTCCAACACAGAAGGGCTTGGGGGCTCAGAAGCCTACAAATAGTCTATACAACTTAACAGGAAAGGCAGGAAACAAGCTTAATTTTTTTTTCTGTTTCCCAGATGCTCTCTTTGTACACAGTAGGAGTGCCTGAAATCAGAATATGATCTCACTGCACTCAGTTGAGTGAGCAAATGAGATGGGCCCAGAAGGAGTATCCAAACACAAATTTACAAGAGGGGCGGGCAGTTTCAAGGCCACTAACATTAACACCAAAACAAAAACAGGGAGGGTGGGTGGCACTAACTGCAGAGCAGAGTCAAAACTTCCAGTTCAGTTAATATTCCTGCAACACAGTTAAAATCAATTTAAATACTGTTTTTTTTTGAAAAAAAAGTGCAGATAAAGGTACTTAAATTCTCTTATACGTCCAGTTGAATACAGCAAGTTCTTAGCTGGCCAAAGCTGAAGTTTTTAAGCAGAAAATGTTTCACACTGTACCACTTAAATAGGCAAGGACAGGAAATCAAAGAATGTGGCTACCCCCACACCTGTAATTACTAGCAAATAACAAAATTCAGCAAACACTGACTAACTTCCAGTTCAGTTAATATTCCTGCAACACAGTTAAAATCAATTTAAATACTGTATTTTTTGAAAAATAAAGTGCAGATAAAGGTACTTAAATTCTCTTATACATCCAGTTGACCATGTAGCTGTTTATACAGGATGTGGCTGACATCAGGGGTGTGAGTCCTGTCACTTCTAGGCTCTTTTAAGTTCCGGTGTACATGTCTGCATGGTGCACAACATAGCTGAGCGTATTCATGTGGAAATACCACCCAGGGGACAGTGATGACATAGGCAGCAAGTCATTAAAACTGGATGTATTCAATTATTAATATGGACTGTTGTATAAGCCATGCTGCACAGAGTGGCACGTAGCTTAATGGGTTCGCTCGAGCATGGTACTCACATGACAGTGATGATGTAGGCAGTACTAATTGTAAAGCAGATATATTGAATTAATATTTATTGTACTAATAAGCTATGCTGCATGACCCAGCACTATGTGTCATGTCATGCACAAAAAAATAGGACCAATAAATTATGATAATTACATTGTAGGCAGATGGACTGCATCATAGTTAGCCAGTCACACATTCTGCATGTACAGCAGACCTGTATAAAGTACACAAACACCCTACATTCTGATTTCCTCCAATAAACTGGACCACTGGAGGACAGACTTGGGAATTTTAACTGAGATAATGCTAGGGCCTGCTGCAAGTCTCCTACATCTGTATGTGCTAGATGGTGAAGTCACTGCTGCTGGTACTGCTGACAGTAGGCCTAGGTGGAGAAGGAGAAGAGTGTTCAGGCCCAGGGTAACCATCCAGGAGCTACAGAAGCTGGAGATTGTAGAGCACTACATGGTGGGCAGGGACATACTATGAGAACTCACTGAGCTCTGCCGCCCTCATCTCAGCCCAGAGACAACCATGGGGAACCCTTCCCAGTGGAAACAAAGGTATATGTATCCCTTAGGATAGTAGCTACAGGTACTTTCCAAAGACCAACAGGGGACATGATGAGGCTGTCACAGACTCCTGCATCCAGGATACTCCACCAATTCTTGGATGCTATGCTACCACACGCCAGTGAGCACATATATTTTCCCCTCTCCTCTGAGGTGAGGGCCCAGCAATATGCAACAGTTCTACTGTGTAGCACACTACCCTGAAGTACTGGGTGCAATAGATTGCACTCATATACACAACAAGGCACACAGCAACCAGTGTAGAATGTACATTAACTGAAGGGGTGCCACTCCATCAACTGCCAGGTAATGTGCAATGCCCAGGGGATTATCCTGAATGTGTGTGCTGGCAGCTCTGGCAGTTATCATGACTCCCATATCTGGTGCACATCATAACACACACACAGACACACACACACACACACACACACACATATATATATATATATATATATATATATATATATATATATATATATATATGTGTGGGTGTGGATGTCTGTATTGTCCTACATACTCTGATAATGGTGAGTAAAGCTGCACTATGACACATATATAATGTTGCTCAAAGGATCCAAAGTAAGGGCTCAACAGTAGGTAATGCACTTACTTACAGATCCATGTGCCTGCTGGATGTCGCCACCCATACAGCAACATGTGAAGATGTGGTGTAATGTATAAATTTGTCTATGCACTCATTAACAGGGCACATTGTTCCTGTCCACATGGTTGCCCATCCAAATGCAAACAGTCATATAGCCAAAATGGCAACTATAGTCACATAGCTAGGATAAATAACAGTTATTTGACTGCTAGGCTATAGGATGCAGGTAATGGTAAGAAGTAATATCACTCTGCAGGTCACAGACACTGTTCAACACAAGCCTAGTTTATATATTCCACAGTAGTCTGCCTGCAGTCATGTATAAAACAGATGTCAGCCATGGTACTTGCAGGTAGGGATTCTAATCTCACTCCAGGCCACTTGGTGTGTGCATGTGTATGCATACATCTCCCTGCAAAACGATTGAGAATACCTCATTTACTACAAAACTGCAATGGTGTTGCACTTTTTGGCCCAGTAAATTGATGCCAGCCTCCAAACTGCCCTCTTCTACAAGGCCTGCTGATGTCATATACTTTAAGACTACCTACTGCAATTCTAATGTCAGACTTAAGTCGTGGTGTGTGCGATAAGGACTGTGATCTATAGTGCATAAAACTAGATAAGTAGGGGTTCTTAACTCACTCCAGGCCACTCAGTGTGTGTGTGTGTGTGTGTGCATCTACCTGCAAAATAATTAAGAATCCCTCATTGACTACAAACTGCAATGGTACTACACTTTTTGGCCCTGTAAGTTGATGCTTGCCTCCAAAACACCCTCTTCTACAAGGCATGCTGATGTCATATACCTTAAGACTACCAACTGCCATTCTTAGGTCGGACATAAGCTGTGGTGCATGCAATAAGTACTGTGATCTGTAGTATGTAAGACTAGATAGGTAGGAGTACTAATCTCACTCCTGGCCAGTGTGTGCATATCTCTATATGACATACATATGATCACCTCAGTGGCTTAGAAAGAGATAGGGTTTTGCAATATTTTGGTTATAGCAGGTGATGTGGGTCTCTAAATGCCTGACTACAACAAGGCCTGCCGATGTCATCAAGCATAAGATGTTCTAAAGTAGTAGCAATAGCAAACTTCAGATGTGGTGTGCATTATGTACTGTGATGTGTAATGTGTACCATTAGATAGGTACATGTTCTAATCTTCTTGCAGCCAGCTTGGAGCATGTGTGTGTTGTGCAGTGTCCTTGTAAACATTAATTGGAAGTGGTGCTATCCTCAATGTAGCCAGGTTTGTGTGTGTGGCTGCTAGAGCATTTTACATCAGCTTATGGAATCATAGGATCTTTGAACTTTAGTAGCCTAATGGCCCTAGAGCCCTTACAATCCTAGACAAGTTTTTACTCTTATTTACACTATCAGCACATATTGCCACATCCATGAGGGACACAAGAAAAAGCCCTGTGGTGAAATGACACTTACAGTGAGTAATCTGTGTACCATGCCACCTACAGATATGCAGCATTTCCAATCAAACAAGGTCAGACATTGCCCCGTATGCAAGGCATAGATCACCTCTGAGTAGTCTATATGTCATAGGCTACAATGACAATGATTTCAGATGATCCCAATTGGACAAATACTGACAATGTGAAGGTGAGGGACCATTGTGTTGTGTGCAACTGCCAGCAGTGCTTAGAAACGTACATTACAAAATGGCCATTGCACTCAAATATTGGCTTGCTGGGGGAAGAGTACATGGAGGTTATGAGTATGTCAATTTCAGGTGACAGTGCCCTCAGTTATGACATATGATTCCCTTCTTACCACTGGGGAGACATGGTGATCAAAGGTACATTAGGTGTAAACCTGTGTGGCTAGGCCTGTGTGTCCAGGTCTGTCACCCCTGAGTATGTACATCAGGTGTTGCTACTAATGTGATACTTAGCAGGAACATAGGTGTTACTGATGGAAATGACACTACATATATATTTGCATGGTGTTTATGGCCATTAGTATGTCAACAGCATTTGTTCATCAATACCCTTTTGTAGGATATTGACATAACTCACAGATTCTATGACTGCTCACAGTTTGCAGGCATCAGCCAATGTTGCTAGCAATAGACATTCAGGTTTTGTTTGTACCATGGTTAAATGGATTCCAAGCAATACAGGACCCAAGACTGAGCCCTGCTGGTTACAGATTAGCTACTACAGGTGGATTCCCCTATTTTGAGTATGTGTTCCATCAGGGATCCACTTAGTGACCCCCAAAGTGATATTACCATTGATGCCTAATTGGGTGATTTTGTCTATGATGCCTTTGTGAGGGTTGGAGTCCCACAACTTGGCTAAGTCCAGGGGTTGTATGCCCCGATATCCCTTCATCCAGGTCCTTGGTGACTGCCTCAGACATGTCCACCAGGTTTAACAGCCATGATCTTCCATTCAGAAATCCAAACTGTGTAAGGTCAACTGTTTGAAGATTACATATATCTTTGCTGATCATCTCCATGATGATTTGCCCCATGGGCTTACAGATATGGCTACTCAGGCAAATAGGTCTATAGTTCTGGTGGTTGGTGGATGCACCAACTCTGTGCAAGAGGATAACAGTTGCCATTGTCCAGTCAGCTGGGATGCAGCCAGTGTTTACACTATGATTGCAAGGAGTTCCCAATGGTGTTAGTAATCCTTGTTTCATCCCATGTAGGATGCAGACTGGGATGTTAGCCTGTCCAATAGATGCTGTGTATCCTCCATAGAGAGGCCAGTTATGACCTACTCTGTAGATATAGACAGCATGGGACAGGTTGTAGATATGTCACGCAGCACATGTGGTGGGGACAGAGGAGTGAAGTTGATTCAGAACCCGTGGAACAACAGGTTAGCTATGAGTACAGAGTCATTATATGTGGTATCATGAAGTATGAGTTCAACAACAATCTGGGCCTTTCTTCTGAGGTTGCACATGTAACTACACTATATGTTGTGATTGTTCTTAGTTCGGGAGCCTATTTTTTGTCACATACTAATTCTGCACAATGTCACAACAACACTATGCACTTGTTTGAGCTGAGGAGGGTGTGCTTCCATTTTAGGGGGACTCTCTCACTCCAACTGTCATACAGCAATGTCCACCTCTTATTGTCCAGCCTGCTAGTGGTAGTTATCCACCAGGCAGGTTTGCTGTGCCATGAGGTGCTTGGTTTCCTCCTATCAGACACAGATGAGTCTATGCAGTTGTACTGGTGCTTGCAGAAAGGATGGGTGTACAGCTCTACATACTTGCCTGCCCCATCCTCAGGGGGGAGGTGCAGTCAAGCTATGTAAACCATTCCATAGAAAGTAATACATTGCTTTGTTGAAGTTTATTTTCTGCAAGAGGTGTGATACTTAATCTTAATGAGTCTGATTTGTGGTCAGATCTCACCAGGGAGGACCTCAGAGTGGAGAGGCTGCAATGGTCACCCATATTGGTAAACACCTGATGCAGTACATTGCCTCCACTTGTGGGGATGTCATGCCACTGGTGCAGGGCATTGCATTTAAGGACATGGAGTAACCTTTGGGCAAGTGAGCTTCACCATGACTAACCAACAGTTGGTGGTTACTTATAGTCACCTCAAACCATGGTGTACTGATGTATCTTGATAGGCACAAGTAGATTTAAATAAGAACACCAGGTATCTGGATTCATGAAGCTGCTCCTGTAGCTGGCAATGGCTTGATTAGGTGCCCTTCCAGCAGTGAATAGCACCTACAGTGTCTTCGGGAAATCACACTGTTTCACCAGTCTGGATGTGTATCTATCCTTAATGAATGTGTATACTCCACCTGGATTACTTTGTACACTGTCAGTTTGAGGCCTGTCCACAGCCTTGACCCAGGTGTCCTTGACTGCACAAATGTCTGCATATTCCAAGGTGAGGACACCTTCCACAGTGTGGGGTTTAGTGTTGACATTCCTAGTGCATAGCAGCATAACTGTGATGTTGTATGAAGATGGCATTTTCATTGGAAAGTTTTCCCTCCAGACAGTGCCTATAAGATGCACTGTGGGGTTGTTAGCAGCCTTGGGCAGTACTCAACATCCCAGGAGTGAAAGATAAAGACTATCTCTGGCAAAGCATTGAGGTCTGTTGAGCAAGTCATCCCAGGTGGACATGTAGTGGATCCCCTGACAATGACACCACAGGCTAAGGCAATTATTGAAGTTCATCATATTCTGTGTGCATTGAGCCATCATCCTAGGTGAGTGTCAAATGCAGCTGAAAGCTATGGGCATACCCACGAGAGACACAGAGTGTCTAAGCTCAGTCATGCGTCTGCATACAGTCTAGTGACATATGTCCCAAGTCGTACTCACCTGCAGGAACTATGATGTCATTATTACATTACCTGATATTTATTGACTTGTGTGAGTGTGTGATATGGCATATCATGTCAACCCACAGACAGCTAACTGTGATCTTTCCCATATGTAGCCTGATGACACGGATATCAATGTGTCTTAGTATGTAATCACCTTTGAATAATAGGTTTGATTTTGTGGTTTGCCTCTGGTGTTTGGCCGGTGAGACAGTGGTGCATGAGTTATTATGTGTACTGTGGTCTCCAGAGGTATGATTATGTGTACTGAGCTTGCATATGGTATTCTGAGGTGTCTGTTGTTTGGGAATATGTCCGGTAAGGAGCTCCACACATGCAGGTGTGTGTGATGTTGGTGTGGGTGGAGCAGGAGGTGAACTGTGCATGTTGGCAAAATGCTTATTGGCATATGTACCGACTGGTGTGTGAGACACCATGTAATCAAGGTTTGTAATATAGTCACATCTCTCACACATTGTGTTCATGTGGCATAGGAGTAGAGGGGTGGGGACACTTTCCACATCTCATCAGCAGTCATTGATAATGCCATTATCAATACAATCATACTTGTGTGTATATCACAGCAGGCCATCGTTAGGCAATCTTAGGACAGATGTTGAAATGTTACATGTTGTCACCTTTATACACATCCCCTGACAGTGTGCCATAACATAGTTTTGTGATTACAATACTTTGCCAGGCATGTGGCTCTAACCATAATCCTATTATTAGGCTTGGTTGCAAAACCATACCCACAATTGTGACACTGTGCAAATCCAGCAAAGTTAGCATCATGCTGCTACACCTTTGGGGTTGGCAGCCTGAAACACAGTGTTTTTATAGGCACTCCATACAGTGAAGATGTGGATGCCCATACATGCACAGAGGACTTGCTCAACTTTGCAGACATTACTTTGGCCTTGCAAGTCTATAATGCCTGTCAAGCAACCAGACAGTAACCTGGATGTTGTATGACATGATGTGTGAACACAGACATGTGCTTCGGGTACATAACTGTACAGTATGACATACTTAGTACACGTAGGACATTTGGCAAGTGGACACACTTTGGCCAAAGCTGGCCACTACTCTGCAGTAAGTCTTAAAGTCATGTCATGCAGCTATCCACCATTAAGCTGTTGAAGGACAGGATGCATGAATTTCTGTGACATTTTCACATAACATGAATCACCGCTACTCTGGTGCTTGTTTGAGCAACTTTGGACATCTATGTCACTGGATATTGCACATTATATGATGCTGCAACTGTGCTCCTAATCTCCATCTGGTCAGTACCCTAGTAAAATACCACCAACATTGGAACAGAAGGCATAATACATGCAAAAGTCAACTGATTGATCAGGTTGCTAATCAAGGCATCCACCTGCAAAAGGGTATGTGAAGCCTACAGAGCTTTGCATGATGTGGATGAACAAACAGGCTATGTCCTGCTTCTCATCATGAGGTTCATAGTAACATTTTGTTTCTGCTGAGCGGAAAAGTATCAGAGCATGGTATCCCAGGAGAGAGTGACTGTGGTGAGACCAGCATTAGTAGCAGCCAGGCACCAGCAATTTGGAGAACTCCTCTGCTTTCCACATTCTTCACAAGGTAATTGTGTCCTTTCAGTACACACTGCTTGGGACGTGTCCAGCTACAGAATACCTGTGTAAAACCTCTCACCTTACCTTCACAGAGTGAATTTGTTACCTTTCCCTCCATTGTTTGTCTGTGCTCTGTACAGACACAGACCCCTTGGATGACTATTTTCTTGGAAAACATGATGGAAGTTACTGCACTACTTAGTTGCACAGAGGACAACTAGCATGCGGTGTCAAGCACTGTCCCCAGTTCTCTCAGTCATCTGATATTTAAAGCCATGAAATTAGTTAACATGGAAATGATCAGCAACAATGTTGCACACCTACAGACACTGGTCCAAACACAGTTTGTTTTGAACAAGGGAAGATCATGCCTACCCTAACTGGTGGACCTCATTGAGTGCTAAACTATGCAATGGATGAGGGAAATATGACTCATTCCACCTACCATGGCCTGTCAAGGCATTTGACAATATTAGGCCATCATGCATGGCTGAAAAACTGCATAGGTTATTTGCAAAGTAGTATGTCAGCTGGTGGATAGCCAAGTTTCTGATAGTCATTATCCGGGAAGATAGCATTGGGTATTTCACTGCTACAATGAGGCCAGTCACCAGTGGACTTGCCTCAGAAATCATTCATGGAATACCCCTTCTAGCCATTCCCTTCTCTGCAGTCATGGCCACTGTCAACAACCTCATATGGACTACATTTGCAGATGACTGCAAATTAGGTGATGACACTGAATCCTACACAGAACCAACAGTTATCCTGGATGGGCTGAGATACACATTCAGTTGTTGTCAGAGCCACTGACAAGTAGTAAATGCCAAGGAATGCACAATATCCACCCCTGGAAAATATAGTATTGTCCACACACCGTACACAGTTAAGTCGTTACTAAGGGACTTATGGACACAGAAGAGAGTGATAGCCTTTGACATTCACTGGTTGCTAAGATGTGGGGATTCATTCAATTTTGTACAACCTATAGAGAAAGGAATGGCATGTAAATCCCAGACTGCCATTGTTATACTGTATTTGGCTCTCATCACACCTATCATTGAGTGCAATAGCACCTTTGCTATGTCACTACACAGGCATATCTTACAACCTTAACAGCCACAGAGATTCCATGGTAAACCAATACATAGTGTAGATAACATGTCCTATGCAGACTGTGTCAAGGCCATAAATGTGTAGTCTGTCTCCTACATGCTTTGGAGGGGAGTTGTATGGCTGCCCTACAGGGAGGTGTCAGATCTCTTTGTGTACCTTCTGCATATCCAAGACAGGACTAACACATGTATTACCTGTTCTACACAACTACACCTTCACTATTGTATAAATAGTACATGCTGGAGACAGGTATGTAACACAGACACTACACCCTATATGTAACAGGATCCTCATACATGTCAAAAACACTTCTGCTGCAATACACATCATGTGCAAGTTACACAATGGGGATGCAGAACAAGACAATCATAACTGGTGTAGGACAAATGTCTGTAATGGACACTGCAACATTGTAGATGGTTCATCTCCATTGCCACAGCTTGTAGATGTGCTAGCTCCTGAAACCATGGTGACACTTATCAAGAGTATAAGACCTTTTCAGAGATTAGGGATGCATGAGTAGGCTGAATGAAGCCATTGTCCTTGTTAGTCTGTTATACACATGTGAACCTATGGAGCCATGTGCCTATAGTGCTGTACCTTTCTGAAGACATTTTCTCCTGTGTTGACATTACATCCTGTGATGTTCATGGCTTTATTGTCACTATGTATCCATAGGTGTCTTCCACAGAATCCTGAAACTGAAGCATAAACAGGTCCATGAGACACCTTTCATTGTGTAAGTATACAGGCATTACAACATCATACAATGTAAGGTACATAAAATGATGTGGTTTGCTCATTACAGATGTCAGCACACAGTATCTGTCAGTGACCAGTACAAGTGGTATGTCAAAGGCAACAATGGATTACACAAATACATAGCAATTTATACAGTCACCCTGTGCATCAGACACATAGCTTCATTTCCCTGCATCGATGATGTGGATGACAGGGATGTGGTACAGGTATCATCACTTGCACAGGGTGTTGTGTGGGGTTGCAAGAGACCTGGGCTGACCCAATACGTTGAAAGTATGTGTGTGAGTCCAGAAGGGAAGCAAGCAAGATGGACCATGGGAATGTGCTGTATGTGCCTATAGGTGACCTGATTGTGAAAGTGGCGTGTGAGTATGTGCATGAACAGAGTCAAGCACAGTGCTAGCTCTATGTGTATATATGTTGGACATCTTTTAACCATGCCTAGTAGAGCTCACAATTCACTGTCTCTGCCCTCAAACACGGGAACTGGCTCTGCCAAGAGCTGCACTGGCACCTCCATGCCCAAGGTCAGAAGCCATGCTAGTAGCTGACAGTGACTGCTATCTGCTGGGAATGTGTCCTCCATGGGAATGGCCAGGACCATGAGCCAATGGCCTGCTATGTCTTGGTGTGGACAGCACACTCCCCTCTGGAGAGCTGGATGTACTGCCACTACAGGAGCGTGATTTTGCATGGCCACGTGGTCTCTCAGCAGATGTAGTTGCTGACCTACATCCACAAGTCCAAGGCTCAATTCCAGCCCGATGTTCTATCAGAGACAATGTGTCTTCCAAGACAGACAGTCTGTGATCTGTCTCAGACCAATGTCTTTCGACTGCATCAGTGAAGTGATCCAGGGTATTAGCAATGTGGTGGAGGCAATCATGGATGTCAGACTGTGCTGCATCTATAACCCTGAGCATTCATCTGGAGTTCCTTTCAGAACATGCCTTTGCCTCCATGATGGCCCAAAACATATGTTGAGTGACTCATGATGATACACCTGCAACAGGGTGTGGAAGGACAGCAGGCCTCCTATGAGCACCCCTATCAGTCCTCCTGTATGGAACCTTGCCAGCTCTTTAGCTATGGCCAGTATCAACACTCACTGCAGCCATAATTCCCACCCTTTCCTGTTCAATGTCCCCACCCTCTGATTGTCCAATATCTGTGACCTTTGGGGACTGGGTATATGTAGACAATTCTGACTATATATGAATGAGGGCAAAAGTGGGATGTCAACCTCTGGGACAGATTCAGTCCCTGCAACCACTATCTGTGCCTCACTTTGGCCACCATCATCATCAGAGTCTAAAGCGAAACTGACATCAGGTTGTGAAGGGGACAGAGGCCAATCCCCCTGGTCACCTGTGATAAAAAAGGGATATGCAGTACATTAATGCCTGCACTATTATGCTCTGCAGCACTATGTTGCAATATAAATTAAGCTGTATACAGTGTTGTCACTATAACAGACCTGTTTAACCCCCAACCTCATATAGTAGGACATGAGGACATTATTTTCCAACAAACATATGTAGTTACTTGTAAATAAAAGCTCTTTAAACAACAATATCATCAGCAACAATGAGGTACACTGTTGACATTTGTCAAAACTACACAGTTGGCACATATGGCAATCTGTAATGTGCTGAAAATACTGTCGTTTCTATCAGTGTGGGCACACTTATATGGCATAGGTATGACTCTAATGTGTGTACAGTCAGAAAATATCTTTGCAGTTGGCAATCATGTTGACAGTTCATCAATCCAGCCAGCAAGCCTGGGATGACACTTTAGGGAATACATTGCACTAAATCTACATCTCTAGCAAAACAGTGTTATGCTTTCCAGAAGCAAGATCATGGCCTTGTCCAGTTCCTGATGGTCCTGTGAAAAGTTGAGGGAGAGGTAATCTAAACACCACCGAATGTTGCAATATAAAAGGGTAATACATCCATATAGCTCACACTTACATTAGCTACTATGTTATTTGCTATGTTGGTCAAAATCTGAGCATGAGATTCAAACTGCAGTTAAACTCCCCTACAAAAACAAACACATGACACCCATGTAAAACTATGTACACTCTGACACAGTGAATGCTACAGTATATCAATGCTGATCAAACTAAGCTTACATTGGATGCTTCTCTGATGTGGAAACTATGGCACCCACATCCATGACATATGGTGTGATGGATGCCTGGGAGCTTTTGTGTGCTCCTAGGTGCACTGGGAATTCCTCAGTGGCTGACAGTGGTTGTTCAGCTGCAGGCCCTCCACCAGTGACACCACGATCCCTGGCCATATCCGCTGCTCTTCTGCATGTGCCATTTATCATGTCAGTTGCATCTGTTCATATGTCCTGCTCTGGTGACCAACAGCATTAACGACATGGACCAGGTCAACCCACAATGCTGCTTGCTGTTCCCTGTTTTGCCTACCCCTGGACAGCAAGAGTTTATGATGTTGACACAGGTCTTCCAGTATGATATTATTTTCAGCATCTATAAAAGGGCATGTTGCATACATTTTTCCTGAAAGACAACAAAATGGGAACACGTCAGGATCACATACATGGGAGTACAGTATGTAGAGATACAGCAATAACGGAATGGCTGGAAGTAGTCACTGCTTGATTACACCTCTCATATTCCACAGTGTCCAAACATACTAAGGGTGTGGATGCAATTAGGATATTAGCAATAGTCAACTATTCCTGTTTGTGACATGACAGATACTGATATATGATCGCACACCCCACACAGGATTCCATTGTGGTGTGGGCCCTAGGGGAAACAACAGTGCCAAACAAAATAGCAGCTTGCTATTACAACCACTATAAAGGGACATTCCCAGGGGACCAGTGTGCCACACTAACAAAAAGCATTCCATCCTTGATGTACTGTACTTACTCTGTAGGTGTAACAAATCTAAGATCAACAACATGTAATCATTGCAATTCTCAGAAAGGCTTAATGCTGTAATCTCCATTCCCCCTAAGTATATTCACACATATGCATCATGTTGTAAACAAAAGGGTTACATACCTGATAGAGTACAATACTCCTCTGTTGATACATGCAGATATATAAAGGTTGTGGCAATGAGTTTACCCTGTGAAGAAACTCTCATACACAATGGTTCCTCTAGCTAGCTTTTTGCCTTTTTAACATGGTTCTCATTACCAGGTGATTGGATCTTAACCAATATTGCTTCTGAAATGCAATTGCAGCCAACTCAGCTGATTTGCAGTATAATCAGCCAATGACATGCAACCACTGAACAAGATATAAAGCCTCCATGTAGATTAGAAGCTAATGCTGCAGGCAATAGGCATAGGCAAAGGGGATGAACACTGGAGGACAAAAAGCAGTAAGAGTAAGTGTGGGACGTGTGACAGCTTTGTTGTAGAGGCAAATCCAGATTGAAGGTACCCATTGGACTGGAAATTAAGGCATGTGTTTATGGTAAGTATGTTAGCAAACAGTAACAGTACCACAATCAAAGGCAAATGGTTGGTTCATAGGTTCATAGGTTGATACTAGGCTATCTGCCCTAGGGCATTTATAAGCCTTAGCCAGAGTATGTTTGGCTTTTGCCACCCTTTTAGATTAGTTGACTGTGCCTTTGTATAGTAGGTCACAGAAGGTAGCCCTTTTAAGGTTTGTTTACTGTACCTCTGTCGAGCACCGATACAGAAGAGATCCCAGGGGTAAACTTACGATCTCCCATCCATTCGTCAAGATTTCTCTTGAAGAGGGTCAGTGAGGGGCTCTGCCTGACATGGATTGGGATTTTGTTCCAGAGTGAGGGGAGCCTCTGGGATATGAATCTGTCCCTCCAGCATGTCCTATTTATTTCTGTGCTGAGGTTCAGGTCCCTGGAGCATGTAGCTCTAAGGGATTTAGATTTCCTGAGGTGAAGCATGTCCATTAATTCTGGGTTGGACATGGCTTTATATGTCAGACACAGATCGCCTCTAAGTAGGCAGTACGCAACTGAGTAGAGCTGGAGTTTCTTTAGCTGAACTGCATAGGGCATCTGTTTGAGCCCCTTGATCCTCTTGGTGAGATACTTTTGGGGTCTTTCCAGTTGCTGAAGGTGTTGGGTAAGGTACATCCCAAACGGGGCATTGTACTCAATTATGGGCCTGATAAGTGATGAGTAGAGGGGTCACAATGACCTCTCTTGATCTAGATGTGAACCCTTTCATGATAAGGTGGGCTATATAGAAGGTCTTTCTAACCACTTTGGCAATGTGATTGTCAATGGAGAGATTGCTATCTACTTGGGTCCCCAAGTCCCTAATTACTTCTTCCGTACTTAATGGATTACCACCTATGTGGTAATTTGTGAGCACTTTGTTTTTTCCAAAGGGGATGACTATGCACTTTTTGGCATTTATCTTTAGGCCATGGCTCTGGCACCAGTTATCTGTCTCTGTGAGACCCTTTTGGAGGATGCTTGTATCAGTCAGAGAGTCGATTATAGCACCGTTTGCAGTCATCTGCAAACTTGGTCAGCCATAGTCCACCCATGTTAGCCTGTACCTCGGAGAAATATATACCGAACAAGAGAGGTCCCAGGACTGAGTCTTGTGAGACACCACTTCTAACTGGTTTAGAGTCTGACATGGCACCTGCTATTCTGACCATATGGGTTCTATCCCTGAGCCAGTTTGCAACCCATCTTGTGACATAGGGGTTGATATTTAAGCTGGTGAGCTTATTTATGTTGCCCGAGTGGGGTATTGTGTCAAAGGCCTTTGCGAGGTCCAGGTAGGCTGTGTGGACTACCTTCCCTTCATCTATGGCTTTGTTAACTGTTTCAAAGAAGTCAACCAGGTTCAAGAGGCAAGATCTGCCCTTAACGAAGCCGAATTGGGTAGGATCCAGTGTCTGGAGGTTCCCAGTCTCTTTGTTTATGATTTCCATGATGATACATTCCATAGCTTTGCAGACCAGGCTAGTCAGGCTTATAGGGTGATAGTTTCCGGGGTCTGTTGTAGCACCACCTTTGTGGAGTAGGACCACTGTTGCTGTACGCCATATCTTGGGAACATATTCTGTAGTAAGGCTGAGATTGAACAGTGACTTTATATGAGAGTTTAGTTCTTCTTAGAGCTCATGTAAGACACAGCCCGGGACACCGTCTGGTCCCATTGATGCTGTGTTTTTAGCTTTGGAGAGGGCAGCTCTCACCTGTGCATCTGTGATCTCAGTAAGGATACACTCTGTTGGGATAGACATTTGCTCTTTTGGGGGGGGGGGGGGAGTTTGCACTGAACCTTTCTGCCAGAATGTTGGCAATGTCTGTGGGTTCAGTGAATTTTTTGTCATTTTGCACTAACTCAGAGCATATCTCGGAGTTGCCTCCCAGGTTTCTGACATAACTAAAGAAGGCCTTGTGATTATCTTTAGTGTCTTGTGCAATTTTTCTTTCAAAGCTGGCCTTAGAAGATTTTATGAGGGATTGTAGTTTCTTGCTAGTACTGATCAGTGACGCCTTCCCTTTTTGGGATTTTGCTCTGTCATGTAGTAGCTTTCTCCTTCTGTTGTATAGCTTATTTATGGCTGGGGTCCACCAGACAGGTCTCCTGCCTTTGGAGGAGTGAGTCTTGGTTTTATTTGGGATAACATGCTCCATGCATTCCTGTAGGTGTCCATAGAATGCTTTTGTAAAGGATTCTGCATTTTGGGCCATATTGTCCACTGGCCTGGGGGTTTTGAAGGATTCCACCTCAGTTTTGAGAAGTGTGAAGTTTGCTTGGCTGGGGTGGGGACGGAATATGGATGTCCAGTGAGATTTGTTTATGGTCTGATCTTACCAATGAGGGGTATACCTCTGGTGTGGAACATAGAGACCCCATGTTGGTGATGACCATATCCTGTATGTTTTACCCTCTTGTGGGAGTGGGGACCAGTTTTTCCATAGCATTTGAGTTTATAAATTCTAGAAACCATTGGGCTAGGGTGTTTGGGCTTGAGTAGTTTTCCCAATCGCTGTTTGGGTAGTTGAAGTCACCCAATATAATAGTGTTTGGAGAGACCTTGATATTCTCCAGTGTTCTCAGGAAAGCCGAGTGAGGTTCCTGTGTTTGGGCAGGTGGTCTGTAGCAGGCTACAAACTGAAAGGTAGTTTTGCCCACTGTTAGTTGCACATGGATGGTCTCCGAAGCTTTGTGCAGTGCCACTAGCCTGGAGGTGTGGGTATCTTTGATAAATATGCCCTCCTTTTGTAGTTCGGTCCAAATTTTGGGGCCGGAAAGCATGGTATGAAGTATAGCCTGGTAGTGCTGGGGTGCTCTCAGGAGCCTTGAACCAGGTTTCTGTTACTGCACAGATATTGATATTCTCCATACTGAGGAGAGTCTCGAGTACATGCATCTTGAGGTTTAGACTTCTGGCGTTGAGCAGCATTACCCTTAGTTTTTTTTTTCTTTGTGTTGTCTATGGGGTGGGTTTGTCTTTTGAGCCTTGTCTGAAAAAGGCAAAGGTATGTCCTAGAGAAGGGTAAGGGGGTAGATTAACCATTATGTCACAGAGTTAAACAGGTGCCAAGTCATGTGGGCTGCAGTGTCCTATTACTGGGCCACAATTTCAGTACATACTTCAAAATCCTGTGGGAATTCAGGCTAATGCATGACCTGACATTCTTTGCACTTTCTAGTGTTGTAGTAAGAGTAGTTAAGAGTGGTCCTAACTGTAAGCCTTTGTGTTTTATTACTTAGATGCAGACATTTCATCTGCACTGCTTTGGGTGGATAAGTAGGTGATAAGACAGACATACACATGACAATTTATAATGATGTCCACATGCATGTAGTTTTGTTGGTAGAGACAGCTGTAGTTGAACCTAGGACCATGTGTACCGAAAAGCATTGCTTTTCAGTGCATTTTACAGACTGAGCTACAGTGTCAGATGTCAACTATATTTCTACATTATATATATTCCAGTTATCTGCTGTTACAGACAGGACTTACATGCATATCTCTCAATTATACAGGTTTTTACAGAATGTCCAGTTTTTGCCCTCATATTGTCTGTCTGTTTTTCATAAAATTGTAGTTTTCTGGCAAATCAGTGTTAAACATTAAAGACTGAAGTCAGAAAATAATGACATACATTTGAGTTTCAGAACTCATATCCTTCAGAACATTCATGATAAATCAACACCTGTTAGTCTATAATCTTTCTAAGTTTGTAATAGCAATATTTAAAAATTGTCCCTATTTTGGGGCATTTGCCCCACTTTTATTTATGGATTTGTCCAGATTTCTTGCTTCAACAGGTTGAGTGGTATGCTTACATATATTATTAGTTGTGTGGCTTTAGAGCACTGTATTTCTCTAATAAAGTCCCAGTTAAAATCCTATTTTTAAATTAATGTTTTAGCAAGTGTATTTTACATGGTGTACATATAGATACCTCACTTATGTTCATTGTTATGTGCATGGCTTTATAATGATGTATTTCCATAGTAGAGTACTAATTATAGTAATAATTTTCTCTATTTCTTTCAGCTGGTTTGCGCTGTGCAGCTTGATGTGCAACATCTTTTAAACAGACTTAATGATGAAACCTTGAGCATTACTATGTTTTCATTAAAACACCCATGCTAATTAGCAGCTGTTTGGGTGGGAGGTTGAGCCAATGTTCTACAGGTGCAATGGTTCTAGGTTCAAAATTGGATGCAGGTGTAGTTTTTGAAGGTGATTAATATTTTTACAAAATAATATATCAATGTAGTGCTATTTAGCATAGCTAGGTGATGTGGCATGCTGCGCCACATTGCACAAAAATCTTAAAAGAAAAATGGGGAAATAGGACAGTGGAGAAAAGGGGTGCAAGCAGGGGGAAAATAATGAAAGGCCAGTAGGGATGTGCAGGATGGGTGTACAAAAGAACCATAGCTATCCATTTCTTCATCAGTAGCAACTGTGCACTGTAACAGATTTTTTATCTGAATTTGGACTGTCACCCCCAGAGAGGGCTGATGACAACCTAACTGCATTGTCAATCTAATTGAAACAAATTAAGAGTGTCCAGTGGACACGTGTAAAATGGAGAACTATGTATGGGACGTCAGTGGACACGTGTAAAATGGAGAGCTATGTATGGGACAATATTTTTTTGGGGGGGACTAGTGCTCATTTTTTTTAAGATGAGAGTGGAATATTGGGGAAGGGACATAGGTACATGTGGGGTACGTAAGTTGCAGAGGTGAGAAAGTTTTTGTAAACAGACAAGACAGAGAAGGCAGCAGACAGGGTTGCTATGTGACAAAAGAGGGGGGTGAACACTTTGGAGAGGAGGGGTGTTGTAGAATCCTAGTCCCATGAGCATTCACACGGTAGCAGTGCAACTCAAGTCCTCACCCATTGGACTGTCAGCACTGCTCCTACACTGCCCCTGTGGTGGCAGTGATGGAGGCTGGTGGCTGGGGCAAAGCTTCCACACTAGGATGGTGAGCATGCTCTCTATCTGGCGCAGACATGCACCAACAGTTTGGTGAACCACCCTGCACACCATATTTGGCAGTTCTTGATGGGTGACAAAATCACCCCTCCACCTCCTCTCTCAGAGGGGGCACCAGCCCCAGCCTGTGGGGTAGAACTACCTGACACAGCAGGTAGTGTATGGGCAGCAGAGGGAGCACCACCAGGCTGACATCAAGATGTGCTGGGTCCCAGTGCGGCTGGTGGAGGCAAGGTAGGTGGATTGCCTGTAACTGGCCAACCTTGTCATGCTGTAATAAATTAGATATAAACATAAGGTAAGATAAGCTCAGTTTTGAGCTTTTTTCTGGTTAATTGGGTAACTTGTTTAAATCAGTTTGTTTGTTTTCTATTGTTTTATATATATATATATATATATATATATATATATATATATATATATATATATATATATAAATTGCACTTTATTCATCTACTTTTAATGTATTTGTGTTTCTTCCTACTTTAATACTAGGAGCATTGACTACAACTCTGATCTGCGATCTATAACAATAAGTATCCTTTTTCTGTGCATTTAAAGTGTTTTTTGAGTGTATCTGCTTTATTTTCTAAAAAAAAAAAAAAAAAAAAAAAATATATATATATATATATATATATATATATATATATATATATATAAGCTTTTCAGGTTAGTCCTGAATTCAGGGCTGTGTTACAAATCTCTGTGTTTGCCCATACCTTACTTGGATAGAAGGAAGTTCTCTGTTCACCTGTGAGAGAGGGGAACTTTGAGCAGCCTATCTGTCCCTGGAGGAGTGGTTTCAGCCCAGAAATAAGTGGTTTATTGGCCATTTTGGGCTAATTTCTATCTCTTTCATTTCCCTGCTATAAATACCATATTTGCCCGGTTTTGCGTGTGGTTAGCTAGGGTAAAACTATTCCCGGCTCCACAAAGTCTCATCTTTAATTTTTCCCTTGGAACTAGGCAAACATTCAACGTAAACACTCAGGCCATTCATTTCTCAGCCCGGCACTTGCTCAAAACTTATAGCAAGTACTTATAAACCCTAGCACTAGACCCTCCTGTACTGTACAGAAGGACAAGGCTCTTTATTCGACCTTGCCAGCCATCTATTAAACAGTTCACTGTACCTATCCGGGCATGTCCAAAGGGCAGTTTCAGGAGTACTCTCCAGTCCAACTGGTGAATCTGGGCATTTTGAGGCAATGTTACAACTGCCTCATGTACACAGACAACCCCCTCCTCCTACCACCAAACACTGATACATGTGAGAGATGCAATTATACAGCCAAACTGGAGGCTAACCTCTCTCAACCCAAGACTGGATCAGACAACCAGGAGGAGAAGGGAAATACTTGCATCACACTACCAGTGTCACATAGACCCATTAAAGCAGCACTGGTAAAAAACACATAAATACATGAAAACATACTCAGAGGCTCTAAATAAAAATCTGCAAAACCAACAGAGACCTCCAAAGCAAACATCCAAGCAGCCTCTACCCCCCAACACAAACCATGAAACACATACTTCACAAAACCAGTGTGCCATGCAATCCCAGCCCTTAAGGCAAAATAACATACCCAGCATACTAGTAATAGGTGACTCTATAGTCAAGCACACTGACGTCCCACTCACTAGGCTGTATAAGGAGAAGGTTACAGTTAGCTGCCTGTCGGGTGCCAGAGTCTGCCACATAACACAAGCACTCAGGTCACTCCAGAACAAGTACAAATACAACTCTGTCATTGTCCATGTTGGTGTGAATGACCTGAGCCGTACCTCCCTGGACTACATGAAAAGAGACACGGAAAAGCTTTCTGATCACGTAGCCCAGGCCGATATGACCCTGACCCTGAGTAGCATCCTGTCCTCATCAAGAATGATACCACGGTATAAAGAAAAATTTCTCGATTTCAACAATTGGTAAGTTTATGGTGTCATTCAAAGGGTATCCAGTGTCTGTCCACCTGGGATGAGATGCTTGACAAGCCATGCTGCTTCGCTAGAGATGGCTTGCACCTGTCACCCGTAGGCTTTCGAATACTGGCCAAGGCTCTTGCCACCCCCATAATACCTTTTTAGGCAAGGCTCAAAAGACAAACCCACCACCGTAAATAGCACAAGTAACAAAAAACTGAGGGTAATACTACTCAATGCTAGAAGTCTAAACCTCAAAATGCACACACTCGAGGCACTTCTCAGTATGGAGAAAATCATTATATGTGCTGTAACAGAAACCTGGTTTAAGGCTCCAGAGAGCACCCCAGCACTACCAGGCTACAACTCATACCATACATTTTAGCCACAGAACCCAAACTAAAATACAAAAGGCGGAGGCGTATCCATATTCATCAAGGACACCCACACCTCCAGGTTAGTGGCACAGCACGATGCTTTAGAGATCATCCATGTACAACTAACAACAGGCAAAACTGCAATTCAAATTGTAGCTTGCTACAGATCACCCACCATGTCCCAGGACCCCCATTCCACATTTCTGGAAATACTGGGAAACATAAAGGTCCTACCAAACACCCTAATATTGGGTGATTTCAATTACCCAAACATTAACTGGGAGAACTGCTCAAGTACTAACTCCCTTGCCCAACATTTCCTAGAATTTATAAACTCAAATGCCCTGGTTCAACTGGTCAACACTCCCACAAGAGGTGACAACATATTGGACCTGGTCATCACCAACATTGGCGACTGGTGTTCCACACCGGAGGTCAACCCCTTGCTGGTTAGATCTGACCATACACAAATCACTTTGGATATCCACATTCCACCCACACCCCCGGAAAAGAAACCCCCCGTGAAAACCTTTTCAAAAGCAAACTTCACGTTACTTAAGACTGAGGTGGAAAGTTTCAAAGCCCCCATGCTGAAAGATAATGCTGTCCAAGCTGCAAAATCCTTTACTAATGCATTCTACGGGCACCTACAAGAATGCATGGATCATGCCATCCCAAGCAAAACCAAGACTCACTCTTCCAAGAAAAGGAAACCAGTCTGGTGGACTCCTGCCATAAACAAGCTATACAATAGAAGGAGGAAACCAGTGCAGAAAAGAGTAAAATCCCAAGAAGGGAAGTCATCCCTAATCAGTACCAGCAAGAAACTACGATCCCTTATATAATCATCCAAGGTGAGCTTTGAAAGAAAAATTGCGAAGGACTCCAAAGATAACCACAAGGCATTCTTTAGCTATGTCAAGAATCTAAGTGGCAATGCTCAGATCTGCTTGGAGTTAGTGCAGAATGGCACAAAATACACTGAACTGACTGATATCGCCAACATCCTGGCAGACAGGTTCAGCGCAAACTTCACCCCCCTCTCACCCCCAAATGGGCCCATAACCATACCAGAAGAATGTAGAGTCCCTGAAATCACAGACACTCAGGTTAAAACAGCCCCTTCCAAAGCCAAAACACAGCATCAATGGGACCGGACAGTGTCCCAGGCTGCATCCTACATGAGCTCAAAGACAAACTAATCCCTCATCTAAACACGCTGTTCAAACTCAGCCTCTCCACAGGCTACATGCCCATAGAATGGCACACAGCAATGGTTATTCCACTCCACAAAGGTGGAGGCACAACAGACCCCGGGAACTGTCACCCTATAAGCCTGACTAGCTTGGTCTGCAAGGCTATGGAGAGCATCATCATGGAACTCATTAACAGATACACTGGGAACCTCCAAACACTGAATCCTACCCAGTTCGGCTTTGTTAAGGGCAGATCATGCCTCCTAAACCTGGTGGACTTCTTTGAGACAGTTACCGAGGCTATAGACAAGGGAAAGGTTGTACACACAGCCTACTTAGACCTCGCTAAGGGATTCGACACTATTCTCCATTCTGGTATTATAGACAAGCTCACCAGTCTGAACATAAACCCCTATGTCACAAGATGGGTTGCCAACTGGCTCACGGACAGAACCCACATGATGAGAGTTGTGGGAGCTAGGTCTGACTCTAAACCGGTTGCAAGTGGCCTTCCCCATGGCTCAGTCCTAGGACCCCTCCTGTTCGGCATATACTTCTCAGAGGTACAGGCAAGCACAGGAGGACTATGGCTGACCAAGTTTGCAGACAACTGCAAACTAGGGGCTATAATTGACTCTCCGGCTGACACATGCATCCTCCAAAAGGGTCTCACTGAGACGGATACCTGGTGTCAAAATCATGGCCTCAAACTAAATGCTAAAAAGTACATAGTCATCCCCTTTGGGAAAAACAAAGTACCCACAAATTACCACATAGGTGGTAGTCCTCTAAATATGGAAGACGTAATAAGGGATCTGGGGACCCAAGTAGATAGTAATCTCACCTTTGATAATCACATTGCCAAAGTGGTTAGAAAATCCTTCTATGTGGCCCACCTAATCACAAAAGGGTTCGCATCCAGATCAAAAGAGGTCATTGTACCCCTCTACTCTTCACTCATCAGACACATCATAGAGTACAATGCCCCATTTGGGATGTACCTTACAAGACACCTGCAACAGCTGAAAAGACCACAGAAGTACCTCACCAAGAGGATCACTGGCCTCAAACAGATGCCCTATGCAGCTCGACTGAAGAAACTGCAGCTGTAATCCATTGCATACCACCTACCCAGAGGTGATCTCTGCCTGACATACAAGGCCATGTCCAACTCAGAACTGATGGACATGCTCCACCTAAAGAAAACCTTATCCCCTCAAGCCACATGCTCTAGAGATCTAAACCTCACCACAACAATAAATAGGATGTACTGGAGGGATAGATTCCTGTCCCAGAGATTTCCCATGCTTTGGAACAAGATCCCAATCAACATTAGGCAGAGCTCCTCGCTAACACTCTTAAAAGAAACCTTGATGAATGGATGGGAAACAGAAAGTTTACCTCGGGGATCACTTCTGTGGCTCTGCTGGACAGAGGTACAGGGAACTAATCTAAGGGGGCAGCAAAAGCCAGCACATTCTGGCTAGGCTTATAAATGCCTTCGGGCAGATAGTCTAGTACCAACCTATGAACCTATGAACCTAAGTAATAACCAAATCAGTGTTAGTATTAACATAATGAAAGATAATATTGATTAATCCAAATACATATTAAATAATATTATGAGGAACATAACAACATAATAATAACAAAATAACATAATGGTAAGTATGTTAACAACAAACCAGTATGACATAACCCATAAGGCCAACGTAACAGTTAGTTTAAAAAAATATATTAATATCAAACCATAATAATAAATAACAGTAATAAATTAATAAATTCCATAATAATAAAGTAGAGAAGATAAGGGGTGGGGAGAAAGAGAAAAATATACCATTAGTGACCTTGCAGTTGAAATTACTACACAGACTAATAATACATACTTCTACAAGTGTGCAGTGTCAGTTGTATGTACAGTGACTCCAGTTCTTGTATAGATGATGTTACATTTACATAGCTCTCAACCTGTTAGCATGGGGCAGTATGGGTCAAGCACTAACAAATGCAGGCACACAAGTAAATGGAACTGTTTTACATAGTGTGCTCATACAT
The DNA here is from genome assembly GCF_019279795.1 of Protopterus annectens. Taxonomy (NCBI): domain Eukaryota; kingdom Metazoa; phylum Chordata; order Ceratodontiformes; family Protopteridae; genus Protopterus; species Protopterus annectens. The sequence continues at coordinate 1,055,055,448 of NC_056741.1, read as the reverse complement.
TACTATCAAGGTGTTCTGTAAATGGATTTGCCAATAAATTGCATTCCAAGTAATGCCATTAATGTCTGCTAATCAAGGACCAGACATATGGGATATTAGTCATTACATTTCAAAAAATCATGACAGTTGAGAGGTATTTTCATGTACACTAATTAGATTAGACAGCTAGTGATTTCTTAGTTGGCTGCAATGGGATGAGAGCCCACAAGCTGTGACTCCAGGAAACATGTGCACTAAATTTAACAGCTGACAGACGTCAGATTAGAAAATACATGGCAGTACATGCAGGAGCAGTCTTTATTCATTTCCTTTGTACAGTTCACTGGAGTTAGATTAGGATACATATGCAGTGACTACAAGACTAGTGAGTACATCTTTGTTTGAAGCAGTACATATCATAGCACCATCACCCTTTAAAATCTATTTATTACTGTTACTTCAATTCTGGCATGTACAGCATGGATAGCTGTGTCAGACCTCTAAGTAATAACCTATTTACCCTCATCATTACCCGAGTACAATCTACAGCATATTTCACACAATGAGCATAACAGAACAGTGACTGTTAATCTGGGTAGACCCCAACCTCATCTGATGTTTGTAAACTATACTACACAATAATGCACGGTTACTTGACTTAACTTGGTTTACCATTTCAGGTAGGCACGGACACGTTACTAAACATATTACATTCCCCAAGTATGTTATACCTGACTGTTAGGACTGCAAACTCTGTAAATACTTTTTTTTATCATGACAGTACATTACATATTAGGTTATTGCTTTGATTTTTCCCTACTCATCACACTCACTCCTCATCCTGGCCATATGCCCTGCATGGGACTGGACATTGCAAGTCCTCTCTTCTGTAGCTTTTGTAAGAGAAACAAAGCAGTATGCATACAAATTTTACATATATTCAGTTTGTATACTTATAAATCACTAGGAAACATACTTACATATCTGTGGGGTGCACTCAGCCCATGCTTCTTGACCCAGGTGTCCAAGGTTCCACTCTTTCTATGCTTCAGGTCATCATAGTGGTGATGACACTGCTCACCAGTGCTGAGGATGCCAGTAACACTGGTAAGGTCCCCAGCAACTGATCCCAGTCCTCAGACTTACATTATGAGCCCTGGTAATAGCCCCACAGCAGCTGGAATACATAGTTTTGGACCAGAAGTCCAACAAATACTTTGAACTCCTGCACACCCCATCTCTGCACCCGAAAGCGTGCTCCCTCACCAACACCACCAGGCATAACAGCAGCCAAGTGACAATTCCAATGAATGGTGTGAAATTCCTGCCTAGTGGCCTTTATATGAGATGCATTCCTGCACTTATAAATCATACTGCAACTTTCAAAAAAGCTGTATGTCATTTAGCATTGTGCAAACTCACACAAACCATTTAAGCCAGGCTGAGCATCATGGAAACAGGGTAACCTGTTGCCCATGTTTAAGTGGGGCTGAGCACCATACAGCTTTGCCGAATATAAGAATCTTTTATTTTGCATTACAGTGATCTTTCAGTCAGCTGACTCATAAAGTATATTAGTACTCAGTACTCAAACCTGAGACCTACTACACCATACCTCATCACTCAACCTGTCTAGTCACTTGGAAAATGCAGGGAAGCAGTATATCTTCACATATACTGCTATGATCCCTGTTAGCAATGTACAGTGAAGCTATACATGGTTGTGCATTGCTAAGCAATGCAGAACTACAACAAATAAATACATGCAGTTTCTATTTTTAGACATATAATAGATGGCAGGTGCATATGTATAAGTTCAGCTAAGCATTGCTAAGCAGTGCGCCACTTCATGCAAACAGGGAGGAAACAAACAAAAACAATTCAATTGATTACATATGATTTTTATATTTAAATATATACCAAATGTCAGGTGCATATGTATAAGTGCATCTCAGCATCGCTAAGCACCATGCCACACACACAAATGAACATAAAATTAAAAAAATTGCTGTCCTGTGCTTACTACCTGTCTGGACCATTTTCTGGACAGCCCACAAGTATACGACAGACTCTACACTGCTACTTGCATGGATTCAATATCCTTGTACCTCTCATCTCCCTTGGCTGCGTGTCTTAATTAATATGTATGGTGCGCTGCCATGGAGGAACTGTGGATATGTACACAGCTAAAGTCCATGTAGGCTCTACACATAGTCTACATGAATATTATTGAATCCTGGGTGTGTCAAAATGTGCTTCATTTCCTTTTTATATTCATTACTACACTGACATATACTGCTTCCACAGTCATTTTAAAATACTATGGGCTGGATTCACGATGGCTTGCACGGAGTCTACGAGTAGAGTAAGACTCCATGCAGCCATCATGTCCGACGAGCGATCCAGGAACAGCCTGTAGGGGCGTGTAAGAGAGTTCCTAAAACGTCTCCTACACGGACAGGGCTGGGATATGCAAATTACCTCACTTGCAGCCGAAAGGCATGCAAATGAGGTAAATTTGTGATCCAGGAAGCACAAACCTGTCCGAGTAGGAGACGTGTTAGCTGCAGAAATGTACTCAGTTGACAACTGAGTACCGTTCTGAAAATAGCACAATGGAGCCTTGTCAGCTCCAAATAAAGTTTGCATATGGTTGAGGAAGCATGCCAATGGCCAAATATACGGCCATTGGAAAGTTTCCCTGATGCAAAATTAAAATAAAAGAATTTTTTTTTTCGGCGATTTCCAATGTTTAAGCATAGCGCCACGCAAACGGGGTGCACTATAAAAATCATAAAATAAGACAATAAAGTGGAATTTATGAAAATTGTTAAATGACAATGTAAGGGAATAGCAGGCTAAAGACAACATGGCCACTGAGTAGGGGTTGCTAAGGGGAGAAGCCCAGTCTAAGACATGTAACCAAGCCTTAGTAGGCAATCCTATGTAAATGAGTGTTAGGATAGTGAATCACACTTTTACATAGCAAATGAGCACAGTCAGTGGAGTGTAGGAGTAAGATATGGGGAGGAACAGAGTAGGAGATAGGTGACATCACAAGGGAAGAATGTATGAAAGTAGTGAAGCTCATTGGAGCACAGTGGCATGTGTTAGCTGTCAGTTAGACATCATGAAAGAAGTGTGTCAACAGGTAGGCCAGGTAAAGCCAAGAAATGGAAGGTGTATACTGTGGATAACACCAAAGTTTCTTGCTGAGCGGGTATGCGTGTGTGTGCGCGCCTGTGAACTCGAATAAGAAAGAGTGCACGCGTGGAAGCGCGAGTGCGCGCGTATAAGCTGGAGTAAGCATGTATAAGGCTGATGGAAGACCTGTAAGCGTGTTTGCACTGGTGTGCGCGCGTTTTAACCTGAATAAGCAAGTTTTAGTCCATCTAAGCATGTGTGTGCGCATGTGAGCTGCTGTGAGCGTGTTTCTGCTTGTATGCGCGTCACTCCCCCGAGGAAACAGAAAGGAAAAAGGAAGCACAACAAATAGTAGGAAGCTACCAGGGAATACTAGTAGAGATAGCAGGTGCAAACAATCAAAATCAGGCAATTACACAAGCAGAACACTATCCCAGCCCAGCACTTAAAACTCTGCAAACAACAGTGCAGTTTGTTTCTCTCAAGAGACACTGCAACACTGGAGTAAGCTACTAGAAGTGAAAACTGAATAAGCTACACTCAGACAAAAAATGCTAGGGGCTGCCATTGCTGTTATAAGGCGAGATATGCAACATGCTGAGGGTGGTGACAATGCAAATACTGCTGGACAATCCACAGTGAGGAGACGGAGCAGAGTGTACAGGCCCAGGGTCACCTACCAGGGGTTACATGAGCTGGAGATAGTGGAGCGCTATAGAGTGGACAGAGACCTCCTGCAGCAAATTGTTGAGCTGTGCAGACCACACCTCACACACAGAACCAACAGAGGGGAACCCATCCCAGTGGAAACCAAGGTATGTGTTGGCCTAAGAATACTAGCAACAGGTACCTTTCAGAGACCAACTGGTGATATGATGGGGATATCACAGGCATCAGCATCCAGGGTACTGCACCAGTTACTGGATGCCATGTCAGCACATGTTGGTGATCATGTATATTTCCCCAATTCCCGTGAGGTATTGGCCAGCAATATGTGTCTCTTCCAGCAAATAGCAGAATACCCTGAGATAGTGGGTGCAATAGACTGCACGCATATATGCATCAAAGCACCAGCCGGTGAGTGGTGTAGGGCCTACATTAACCGCAAGGGCTTCCCCTCCATCAACTGCCAGGTCATGTGTGATGCCCAGGGCATAATAATGAATGTGTGTGCTGGCTGCCCTGGAAGCTACCATGATTCCCATATTTGGCATCTGATGCAGCTGTACCAGACATTTGCCAATGGGGACATCCCACATGGTCACTTAGTGAGGGATGCTGGCTATGCACTGGAGCCGTGGCTGATGACACCCATCAGAAACGCACACACACCTGAACAGGAACGCCATAATGAGGCACACGCACAAACACGAAATGTAATCGAGCGCGTGTTTGGGTTGCTCATGTCACGGTTCTGGTGCCTGGACACATCTGGTAGAGCCTTGCAATACTCACCAACTACATGTACCCAAATTGTCATGGTATGTGCTATGCTACATAACATGATTCTGCGAAAACAGCTGCAGCAGGACCAGCATAGGCTTGGGCCAAACAGCCCCCCACCAGTGCCAAGGCCATCACAGGCAGAGCGTGACAGAGGAGGAACAACCTGAGCCTGCCCCAGTAGGCAGAAGGAAGCATGCCCAGTATGCCTTGGCCTTGGCAAAGAGGCAACACATAGCACATACACTGGCTCAGTAGGAACCCTGGAAATGATACCTCTCTCTGACTCGCACATATAGTAAAAGGGATGCCTAACTTGACACTACCTGTTTTCAAATATGTATAGGGAGTGCAGTATGTGCATCTGACATAGGCAGCCCTGCAGCACCACCTGAGGCATGACTGCCATGTGTTAAGCAATGTAAGGTAGTGCTAAACAGCATTTACCACCATGTAGTATATGCAAACTTGATGACCTTGAGTATCATCCTACCCTCACCAAACATGAGGCCACAATATGAAGACAAGATGATCAATTACAACAATTGGCTTAGGTATTGGTGTCAGTGAAAGGGGATACAATGCCTGTCAGCCTGGGATGACATGCTCGACAAGACATGATGCTTTGTTAGGGATGGATTTCACCTATAACCTGTAGCCTTTTGGATATTACCAAAGGCTCTTGTCACCCCCATAGTACCTTTTTTAGGTAAGGCTCAAAACACAAACCCACCTCCATAGGTATCACAAGGGATAAGAAACTATAAGTAATGCTACTCAATGCCAGATGTCTAAACTGTAAGATGCATGCACTCCAAACTCTTCTCAGCATGGAGAATGTTGATATCTGTGTAGTAAGAGAAACTTGGTTCAAGGCTCCCAAGAGCACCCTAGCATTAACAGGTTACACCTCATACCATGCTTTACAGCTGCAAAACATGGAACAAACTACAAAAGAAGGGTGAGTATCAATATTTGTCAAAGATACCCACACCCCCAGGTTGGTGGTACAGCATGAAGCATCGGAGACTATCCATGTGCAACTAACAGTGGCTAAAACCGCCTTCAAGTTCATAGCCTGCTACAGACCACCCTCCTAAACCCAGGAACAACACTTGGCTGACTGGAGAACACATGAAAATATGAAGGTCTCCCCAAACACCATTATATTGGGTGACTTCAACTACCCAAACATAGACTGGGAGCATTATCCTAGCCCCAACACCCTAGCCCAAACGTTCCCAGAATTTATAAACCAAAATGCTATGGAACAACTTGCTACCACTCCCACAACAGGGGAAAACATACTGGACCTGATCATCACCAACATGGGGATTCTATGACCAAGACCAGAAGTGTGTCCCTCACTGGTAAGATCAGACCAGAGAGTAATCTCACTGGATATTCACATCCTGATCCCAGCCCATGGCCAGAAAAACACAGTGAAAATTATTCACTAAAGCAAATGTCACACTCCTCAAAACTGAGGTGGAATCCTTCACAGCCCCTGTGCCTGTGGAAAATATGGCCCAGACCTCATAACCCTTTATAAACGCATTCTATGAACACCTTCAGGAATGCATGGATCATGCACTCCCAAATAAAACCAAGACCCAATACTCCAAAGCCAGGCATCCTGTCTGGTGGACCCCAGCCATAAACAAACCATACAATACAAGGAGGAAGCTACTATATGATAGATCAAAATCCCAAAAAGGGAAGGCATCTCTGATCAGTATTATTGAAAAACTATGGCCACACATAAGATAGTCTAAGGTGATCTTTGAGATAAAAATTGTACAGGACACCAAGGATAATCACAAGGCAGTCTTTACTTATGGTAGGAACCTGTGTGGGAATCCCCAGATATGCTCAGAAGTAGTCCAAAATGACAAACAATACACCAACCCACAGACATTGCCAACATCTGAGCTGACAGGTTCAGTGCAAACTTCTCCCCCCCTCCCCACCAAAAGGGCAAATATCTATCCCAGCAGAGTGCTGGCCCCCTGACATCGCAGATGCTCAGGTACCAGCCAGCCTCTCCAAAGCAAAACACACAGCATCAATGGGACCAGACGGTGTCCTGGGCTGTGTCCAACATGAACCCCAAGAAGAATTGAACACAAACATAAAACCACTGTTCAATCTCAGCCTCACCACAGGATATGTACCCAAAGAGCAGTGTACAGCAACAGTGGTCCCTCTCCACACAGGTGGTGCCTCAATGGATACTGCAAACTATCACCCCAGAAGCCTGACTAGCTTGTTCTGCAAAGCTATGGAAAGATCATCATGGACCTCAGAAATAAAAATATTGGGGAACTACAGACACTGGATCCTACCCAGTTTGGCTTTGTTAAGGGCAGATCCTGCCTCTTAAACCTGGTTGAGTCATTTGAAACAGTCACCAAGGCCATTGACGAGGGGAAGGTGGTCCACACAGCCTACCTGGACCTCACAAAAGATTTCCATACAGTACCCCACTTGGTCATCATAGATAAGATCACCAGCTTCAATATAAACCCCTATGTCACTAGATGGGTTGCAAACTGGCTCAAGGACAGAACCCACATGGTCAAAAATGCTGGAGCCTTGTCAGCCCCCAAACCAGCTACAAGTGGCATCCCACAAGGCTCAGTCCTGGGACCTCCCTTGTTTGGTATATCTTTCTCAGAGGTACAGGCCAACACAGAAGGACTGTTGGTGAACAAGTTTGCAGATGACTGCAAACTGGGCGCCATAATCGACCCTCCAGCTGACACAAGCATCCTACAAAAGGGCCTCATAGAAACAGACAACTGGTGTCAGAGCCATGTCCTCAAGCTAAATGCAAAACAGTGTATAGTCCTCCCCTTTGTCAAAAACTAAGTGCCCACAAATTACCACATAGGTGGTAACCCATTAAGTATGGAAGAAGTGATAAGGGACCTGGGGACCCAAGCTGATAGCAATCTCTCATTCGATAACCACGTGGCCAAAGTGTTTAGAAAAACATTTCATATAGCCCACCTAATCATGAAGGTATTCACATCTACATCAGGGGAGGTCATCGTGCCTCTTAACTCATCCCTCATCAGGCCCATAATTGAGTACAATGCCCCTTGTGGGATGTACCTTATCAGACACCTGCAGCAGCTGGAAAGACCACAAAAGTACCTCACCAGGAGGATCAAAGGGCTCAAACACATGCCATTTGCTGCCTGGTTAAAGACCCTGCAGCTCCACTCAGTGGCATAACGCCTGCCCAGAGGAACTCTGTTTCTGATGTATAAAGCCATGTCCAACTTGGAATCAATGGACATGCTTCACCTCAGAAACTCAGAATCCCATCAAGCTATGCGCTCAAGAGACCTGAACCTCAGGACTGAAATAGATAGGACATGCTGGAGTGACAGATTCATAACCCAGAGGCTCACCCCACTCTTGAGTAAACCCCCACTCCAGGTTAGCCAGAGTCCCTCATTGACTCTCTTCAAGAGTAATCTTGATGAGTGGATGGGAGATTGTAGGTTTATTCTGGGTTTCATTTCTATGTCACTGTTAGACAGAGGCACAGTATACTAACCTTGAAAAATGTCATGGCAAACTCCACTTAAAATGTGTGTTGAAAGCCAAACACACTCTGGCTAGGATTATAAATGCCCTAGGGCAGATAGCCTAGTATGAACCTATGAACAGAGTCACACACACCAACTAGTACAACTGTGGTCAATGTGGAGTAATGTTTGGCAATGTCCACCCAAGTTGGTGAATACACAGCAATGTCGGACAAGCCTGGTTTAAGTAGGCCATAGCTGAACAAAATACAACATGCTCATAGTTGCCCAAATGGCCCTTAACCAGTCTCGTCTGCTCAATATGAACATTTAAAGCAGTGATGGGACCCAAACCCATGATACTGTGCACTATAGTGAAAGTACTGAACCACTACACCATGACAGCATTGCAATGTTCAGCCAGTAAGAGAGAATGTTGCCAAGTCTTTGCAAACTATCACATGGAAACCCTGCAGGCACAGCATAATCCCTGATGAGTTATGACACAAAGGAGTCTGGCAGTAAGAACACAACAATACTTCCAACACACACAGTATAAATGTCAATATTGGTCATGTTCGCACACAACCAGAAATGTAGTGGACTCCAGATCACAACATATGGAAAGGTCACACTGGGCATGCTCACACACTTGGATAAATGAGACATATGTCAGGCAACAAACCATGGAAGGCCTGAACTGGGCATGCTCACACACTTAGGCCATGTCTGAGTATAACAGTCAGTCACACATATCTGGCAGTTGTATGTGTTAAGCCACAAACCTTCCACGATCCAGCAATCTGCCCTGTGCACACAGTTAAATGACAACAGACACATATATTAATATACTGGAACCCTGTCATGATCAAACATGTTATGCAGATACACAAGTTGATCATAGAAACCGGGAAAGCTACGTCAATAAAGAACTGCAAACAGTAGCAGCAACAAATATTGTGCATCCCGAACATAAACATAGGTGCAGAGGTCAATACTATGCTGTCTGCTCTAGGGAATTCATAAGCCTAGGCATAGTGTATTTGGCATCCAACTCTCCAGTAGAGTAGCCTACTGTGCCTCTGTAAAGTAGGTCACAGAAGGCACCCTTTAAGGCTAGTTTGCTGTGCCTCTGTCAAGCAGGGACACAGTGGAGATCCCAGGGGTGAAATTGCAATTTCCCATCCATGCGGCTGTATTTCGCTGGAAGAGGGTTGGCAAGGGGCTATGTCTAACTTTAATTGGGATTCAATTCCAGAGTGAGGGGAGCCTCTGGGTAATGAATCTGCCCCTGCAGCATGTCCTATTTATTTTTGTGCTGAGGTTTAAGTCCCTGGAGTGTGTAGCTCTAAGGGTCTTGAATGTTATGAGGTGGAGCATGTCCATTACTTCTGGGTTTGAAATGGCTGCGTACATCAGGCATAGATCACCTCTGAGTAGGCGTTAAGCAACTGAGTAGAGCTGGAGATCGTTTAGTTGAGTTGCATAGGACATCTGTGTGTAGCCCATGATCCTCTTGGGGAGGTACTGTTGTGTTCACTGTAGTTGCCACAGGTGTTGGGTAAAGTACATCCCAAAAGGGGCATTGTAGTCAAACATGGGCCTGATGAGTGACTAGTAGAGGGCCACAATGACCTCCCATGATCTACATGCAAACACCCATGTGATAAGGAGGGCTATATAAAGGTCTTTGCAATGACTCTGTCAATGTGATTAGCAAAGGAGAGGTTATGATCTATGTGGGTCTGTGGGATATTGCTCTGTTATGTAGTAGCTTCCTCCTTCTGTTGTACAGCTTATATATGGCTGGAGTCAACCAGGCAGGTCTTCTGTTTTGGAGGAGTCATGGTGTTATTTGGGATAGCATGATCAATGCATACCTGCAGGTGCTCATACAATGCATTTGTAAAGGATTCTACAGATTGGGCTGTATTATCCTCCAGCACGGGGCCTTTGAAGTATTCCACCCCAGTCTTCACAAGTGCAAAGTCTGCTTTTGAGAAATTCTCTACAGTTATTTCCTTGGCTGGCGGTGGGGACGGGATATGGATGTCCAGGGAAAGTTGTTTATGGTCTGATCTTAACAATGACGGTTCTACCTCTGGTGTGGAACATAGAGTCCCCATGTTGGTGATGATCAGGTCCAAGATGTATCCCCCCTTGTGGGTGTGGTGACTGGTTGTGCCATAGCACATGGATTCACAAATTGTAGTGGCTGTAGGGTGATGTTGTTGAGGGCCTGAGTAGTATCCTCAGTCAATATTTGTGTACCTGACGTCAACCACTATAATGGTGTGTGTGAAGACCTGCATATCCTACACTGTTCCCAGGAAAGTCAAGTGTGGTTACTGGGTATGGAGGGGGGGGGTGGTCTGAACTACACACCAAACCAAAAGGCAGTTTTGCACAATGGTAGTTGTATATGTATGGCCTGTCATGCTTAGTGCAGTGGTACCAACCCAGAGGTGTGTGTATCTGTGATGTATATGGATACACCCCCTACTTGTGTTGTGTGTTACAAGTCCTGTGGTCACAAAGCATGCTATAGAACATAACCTGGCAGTGCCACTGTGCATATGTCACCCTGAACTAGGGGTCTGTTAATGTACAGATATTGTTAACCCCCATACTGAGGGATAGTTAAAGATGTACATTCTTCTTTGGAAAGACTGATGATGTCAGCATCCTATAAATACAGCAGGAGAAGGGAAATCATCCAGTAATGTGAACAGCATGCTGTGCTAATGCGTCTCTCTCAAGTATCATAACATAGTTAGGTAGGGGTTTGAATCCTGCAAACGCTGTGTGTTTGTGTGTGTGTACCAACACCATATAAATACAGCAGGAGAAGGGAAATCATCCAGTAATGTGAATAGCGTGATGTGCTAATGTGTCTCTAAAGTATCATAACATAGTTAGGTAGGGATTTTAATCCTACAAATGCCATGTGTGTGTTTGTCAATGTGTTGTGTGTTTTGCTTTTATTATTGCATGGCATATTATTATAACAGTAATTTCAGTGCACACATCAGGTATGTGTGTGCCACATACAGATATGTACCTGTCACCTTTAATAATTCCTATGTGTGAAGCCTGCCCCATATGAATACAGTTACCTTTGCCAGCATGTGCCGCAGCTTACCAGACCTTAGGCCATACATGTATGTTGGTGACAATGCAGGCTACTGCAGTGATCTGTGTCCTAGGCCAACTATGTGACACACACCCATTAAAGCTTTGATAGATTAATGTGGGTGAGGGTTCATGTCCGGAGTATATGTCAGACATGTTAAAACACAGCAAAGTCTGTGAGTGATGAGCACCCAGTGTAGGTGTATGGCAACTGTTGCCGATATGCATACAGACACCTTCTTCCTTAGGTGATATGCCGAAGGACTGCAGAATACCTTTGGAAATGTGAATATCACAGGAAAGACAAGATAACACTTGTCCACATGTACATACCATTATCCATTCTACATGATAGGTGCTACCACCTACATCGTACTGTTGGAATACTATGTTAACTACATACCGATGCCAATGCCGTAGTTGTGTTACAGCAATACAGCATGGCTTGGAAAGCAGGTATCTGTCCGTATGATACCCTTGTGGTGGTTAGGTGTGTCATGTGTAGAATGCATTGTAGGCCACTGTATGCATTTGCAGTCATGGATGGACATATCCGTAGTGTGTTGGCATGTACGTGAGACTGCTATATGTCAAAGAGTATTGTTCCCAGGGATGTGTGTGGCTCAGTAAGAATATAGTGTAGTACTGCAGGGATATCACTGACACCAGGTTCCTACATCTGTGTATCAGTTGAGGAGACACCATGTCAGGACCACTGAATGTCAGGCTATGTAAGCTGTGTATACTACCAGACTGCAGACCACTGGCATTTGGAAACCGTATCACCCACAGCACACTGTTAAACCATGTCATGTTCCATGCTAACCATGTTCACAAATGTACACCTGCAACTCAGTGCTGCAAACATCACACATGTACTGTCCACACCCCAACACATGCAGGCACAGGTACACACAACAGCCATGTGGCACATGTGCAGACAGTACACTTTTGGGAATTAACACTGGTGTATACAAAACTGCAATGACAAACATAGGTAATGCATCATGCATGCTTGAATATACCCACAACAATATCATTACACTGTACTGTTAACAACATGATAATATTACTACAGTGCTATGCTGTCACCATGTGCATCAGCACCATGCTACCCTGTTCCTGCATCAATGTTACAGATTGCAGGAGGTGGCACAGTTTCATCATATGCACAGGGTGTGTACTTGGTTTGCCAGAGTCTGCCATTGACACATCCAATTGACATGTATGTGTGTGTGTTAGTGAGGGACAACAGTACAACATGGGGCAATGTTGCTGCAATGTGTGTGTGTACGTGTTAGCCCTAGGTGTTAGCATTATGTGTGTGTGTATGCATGCACACAGTTCCACCACGTGGCTGCCATATACGGGTGTTTGTGGACAGCCACAGACTGTGCCTGCCAGGTCATACAGATCACTGTCTCTGGCCACGGACACGGTACCTGTGCCTGGCAGGGATGCTACGGACAGTATCAGGTACTAAGCCAGACTGGGTACTGTCATCAGAAGCAGTGGGTTGTTGACTGGACACATGTCCCTGCTGGGACTGTCCAGAGCCATGTGCACGTGGTCTTCTCGGATGGTCTAATGACAGCACAGACTCAGCATTGCTGGAGCTGGTACTGGCACTATGGTAGCGGCTGCGGGTTTGTTGTCGTCCGCGATGACTGCCAGCTGATAATGTTGCTGGCATACGTTCACGTCGATGCCTCAACCGTCCTGCACTGTCCTGGCTCCTGGACATGTAGTTGTGGAAGAGATCTAATGTGTCCCCCCAATGTCTATCAATGACCTCGCTGATGTTATGGATGGCAGACGCAACGTCACGCATAGTGTCATTCATAGCGGTGTGATGTGCTCTAAGCTCCCTCAGACCCTGTCTGGTGTACCGTTCCATACGTGCCTGTGCCTGCATTACAGCCCGGAACATAGCTGAGGTTGAAAGACCTCTGTGGGCACGTCTGACAGGGGCAGTATGACCACGGATGCTCCCACGAGAACCCCTGGACATCTGCCTGTGTGGTACCATGTCAGGAATCTGGCCATGGCTGCTGTGAGGGAATGCATGTGCCAATGATACCACACTACCCTGGTCAATGCCCACTGTATGCTGTCCCTCAGCTAAGGACATTGGTGACAATGGATGTATAGGCAGGATGACTGTGCGCATTGATGAGGTTGACTGTTGTGTAGTGTCAATTGGCTGACCAACGACAGACCCTGTCACACCTCCTTGTGCCATTACATATGTATCATCATAATCACTATCCCCAGCAGTGGCTTCAGGTTCCCTGCTGCACTCCACCACAGCAACATCAGAACCTGAGAGAGGAAGATAGGAAACACAGTTTACAAATGTGTACACGATATTACCACACAGGCGTACAGGCACACATGCACACAGGCACACATGCGCACATGCACACATGTGCACAGGCACACATGAACACAGGCACACATGCACGCATGCACACATGCGCACAGGCACACATGCGCACATGCACACATGTACACATGCGCACAGGCACACATGCGCAGATGCACACACGCACACAGGCGCACAAGCACACAGGCACACCAGCACACAAGCACACAGGCACACTCCTCAGTACAGCAGATACAAACACAGACACACCTGCAATCCAACACATACACAATACTGTTTTAGGGTGGGTGACAATATCACAAGGAAAAACATCACTGTACACGTGTCAGCATGCAGATTATGTGTTGCACAGGAACATGCAGTGCAAGTGTAGACAGCCCTTGTTACTAACAGTATACGTGTACTTGATGCTTGTGTGTAGTTGTTCAGTGATTGTTTCCACCCTGGGACACAATGTGTACAAGGACATAACAATGTTGTGCAAGTGTTACAAGCTGTGGGTGCATATATTTGCACGCACACACACACACACACACACACACACACACACACACACACACACACACACACACACACACACACACACACACACAAAACACATGACGGTGCTACGCAATGACTGCTATGTGTACTTTTGTGGTCGGCGGAACTGGATGTGGTGTAGTAACGTGAGCCATGATCGACATGCTTCTTGTGGTCAGTCAACAATAATAATGTGTGCCAGACAGGTAGCTAGCATGCTGTACCTAACGTGCAGTAACATGACTACATCCACAATTACACAGCCACTTGTTACATGGGTTTGTAAGGTGGCCAATAGTGAGCATTGCCTAACATGAATGTATTATTTGTTCAAGACTGTTGCACAAAGACATGATAGGTCTCTACCCCTCAGGTATATTATGTGTGCTGCGTAGATGATAAGTGGGATACTGAAGGGTTGTCATACAGCAGGTGTCATAATTGGACATGTGTAGCAGGCTAAGGTGTAGTGTGTATGCCAAACATGTGTGTGTGTTGTGTACATGTGTATCATGTATGCCTATACAATGTCCAGTACTGTGTTGCCACACATGTGTGTCATGCTCTGTGTATTGCATGTGAGTGGGGCAGCTATTGAGAATAATGGGATATGCATCGTCTCACAGCAAACATGCACAGCATGCATTATGCGTAGGTGTGTTACATTTGCACAGACTACACCTCCATATGACATGCACATGTCCTTAGCAATAGTATTGTTATTACACACTCACCAGCATGGATTTTCTGCCTTGCTGTCACTCCAGAGGGACCTGCAAAAATATGACAGTGATTGCCAGTGGCCACAACTGTGTCATTGATACTGTGAGTATGATAAAGTACAGTAGTACAACAGGTGGCTTTCACAGGTGTACAGATTATGCTCAGAATATCAATCTTGCAGAAGAATAGGCAGGTTAACAGCTACACAAACAGTACACATCTCACACACGCATAAACTACCAGTACAGAGATCAGTCAACTACAGATATGGCATGTTACCTGCACGCTCCATTTCAACATGCTGGGTGGCTCCAGCCTCCATGATGACACATGTTTGTGGATGTTACTGTTGTTGGCCTGGAGCCACAACACTTAGGAGGTGCTCTTCCACACTGGTGAGGGGGGGTGGATAGGTACCCCACCGCCTGTGGCAAGCTGTTATCTGTGGATATCAGACGCATGCTGCTGGACAGGTCTAATTAAATCACTGCAGTGATGGTGTACCTGCTCATATGTCCGGTTATGCATGCCTATGTCATTTACCAGACGGACAAGATCTTGCCACAGTGCAGCCCTCTCATGCTGGTTCTGGCTGGTCCTGGAAAACAGCACACAGTAATTCTGCACCAGGCTCTGGTGGATCTCCTGATCCTCTGCTGCTGTATAAGGTTGGTTTCGCTGATGCACCATCACCCTGGAAGGAAAAGAAAATATGTGAGCAAGTCATGTGGCACACTTAATATTCTAATGTACTGATATCACTTAACTGCCATATATAGCATCTGTCTATCAGGGGATACACGTGTTCAATACCACATATCAGTGCTCAGCCCACAACTGTCTGACAGTGCCTGCCACACTACATACAACAAACTAGTATACACAAGCACTCGGCACACTGTGTGGCATACAATGCACAACCTCACACTGGGGGTATGCATCAAGCTAATGGATGAAGAATATTGTCATCCCGTGCAATGAATGCAATGCACATTTACAGTTTCAGCGGTAATCCACCCTAGTCTTTGATGCCATACCCGTACCTGACATATGTGCACAGTTGTTACTATAGCCAGCATACTGCTGTCACAGAGTATACATGCTGCCAGGTACACACACATACCCTGTAACACACATGTGATTGCGGCCATGGTACAGGCATCATTACACACACATTACACATACATACAACACACAAATGTATGACAACACAGATGAGCATTAACTGTGTACCTTATAGTACTGTGTGCCCCAACTTAAAGATACCTATGCATGAGGTATGTAATCTGTGCAGACTACAGGAAACACACCAGACAGTGTTACCAGGGAATGTGAACATACACCATACTGTAGTGTTTAGGCCTACAACATCAGGTAGTACAACAGTTCATATGTGAGCTGGATTCAACAGCAATACCACTTACTGAGAATACATGTATTGCTTCTGCCTACGATGGGACACCACAGTCATACACAGGGAAGTACCGCACAACATATGCCAATCTACTATGTTTGCTTCCCGATAATTGACACATCTTTCTCTGGGCTCACACCAAGGATACCAACTACCATGACAGACACAAACTCACACTAAGCTATCACACCTTTACAGACCTTGCACACAATCAGTGTCACACTCATTCAATGTCACATAGCTGGTATTGCACTGATTGCATGTGTGTGTGCATTGTGTCATAGGTAGGTACTATGCTATTGGCCCTGGGCCTAGGGCAGCCTAGCCATATGCTACCCTGCCCTGTGGGACACATGTAATGTGATTTTACTTGCTCCTGTGAAACTATTACACAGAGGTGACTCACAGGGCATATTACCTATCTCCATAACATTCATCAGGGGTATGTATGGCATCTACTAATAAGGAGCCTTGTTTGTTAATGCTGGGTGGTTTAGTCCAGGGTATGGCATATTTGTGTATAGAAACCTGTACCTCCAGCATGTACTGTTTAGTGCAGTGACAAGGATCAGGGGCCCTAGGTCATGTAGGCTGGATGGATTGTGAGGTGTTGCCATGGTGGTTGGCCAACTGGTATGGGTGTGACATAACTGTGTATGTCCAGCAGTGGTAACCTCTGTGTAGGAAGTAAGCAAGGCACTCTAGCTGTGGTTTTGAGAGTCAGTCTGCATAGGGAATGTGTTTGAGGGCATTATCAGTCTTTGTTAGGTATGTCTGTGGCCTTTCCACTTGCTGTAGTTCTCATGGGAGGTACATACTGCATAGGACATTGTGAGGTGTAGAGGGGACACTGACTTACATTTCCCAGCTGACACACCTTTTGTGATGACATGTACCATGTACAGGGATTACAAGACTAGTGTGCCACTGTAGATATCAAAGGGGAGGCTATTGTACACCTGTGTCCCATGTTCCCTTCTGACACCTCCAGTGGTAGGCGGGCAACCACCTATGTGGTAGTTAGTGGGTAACATGTTTTGGAATGGGGTATGGTACTGCAGTATCAACACTGGTGTTCAGTCCATGCTTTGGTCACAAGGCACCTGTTGCAGTACATCTGCCCCCATGTCCCCCTCTCTCACTCTCTCTCTCTCTCTCTATATATATATATATATATGTATATACATTTACATATAAATATATAGATATCAATATATACATATCCATATATATATATATATATATATATATATATATATATATATATATATATGTAAATATATATACATATCTACATATCTGTAAATATATATATATACATATCTATAGACATTTCATATCTATCTGTATATATGTATGTATCTATTATATCTATATGTATATACATATTCTATCTATCTATATATCTCTATCTATCTGTACATACCTCTCTATCTATGTACATATATGTATATATATATATATATATATATATATATATATATATATATATATATATATATATATATATATATATATATATATATATATATATATATATATATATATATATATATATATATATATAGATATATGTATGTATATATATATATATATATATGTGTATGTATATATATATATATATATATATATATATATATATATATATACACACTTCTAAACATCCATTGCTGTACATATACATGCACATATAGGCACATAGACTGCCCACCTTTCATGGTGGGAATATCACTTCTGAAACAGTTGTGAGACATACCAATCTGTAATGATATTGCACAGTGTTGTACATAATGCATTATGCTGTCCAAAGGCCGTATAGCTGTAGCAGGCCTCACTGGCTCAGTCCCACAGAAGTTCACCACCACATGACATATACCTGCACTGCATGCTGTTTTCAATGCCACACACTACAACCTACATTGATATGTGCACATAGCAACCTTCAACTACATATGTATGTCCAGCCTTCACTAACAGTTGCAGTATGTCACTTGCCCTATGCACATCTACATATACATATAACTACAGACTGCTAACACATATGGAGGGTTCACAGTATGTAGATTATTAGATTATGTAGTTTATATTACGTTTGTCTCTGACAGATTTTTTCTGCTGGCTTGGTGGCTTGCTGGCTGGTTTGCTGGCTGGCTTGCTGGCTTTTTATTTATTTATTTTTTTTTTTGGTCTCTGTCTCTATATCTCTCTCTCTCCCTCCACTTGCTGCAATGATATTATTGCATGTGTGGACTGGCAGTACAGGCTGCTTTTGTAGGTATCTGCACATGTGCATGTGATGGCCTCTGCACCAATTGGTGGCCAACATTTAGTAATTGCATGCAGCCTGCTGTGTGTTAATTGCAGTTCTCACTGTGATTTCAGGACACTGCTATAAAATGATAGGTTAGGTAGGCATAGGCCTTTCAGTTTTGCAAGGTGGGGACCATGCTGGTTTGCTGTGGACACTGTTGTGCGAGTCAGAAGGTTGGTATATCTCTCATATCTAACACTGTGTTGTAGCCACTGAAATGCATGTTGTACTGAAACCTGGCTGTTGCTTCTTCCAGTTCACGTTTCTCAGTGTGTATGTTAACTCACACCTGCTAATGCTAACACTGTTTACATGGGAGTATGTACTTACCTGTGGGATTTGAGGATTAACTGGCATACAACAGTAGTTCTTGCAATGTGTTGATATGGCTTTTGTATTTTCCCTTTACATTCACTCCTTGAATGCCTGATATTTGTCTTTACTGGAATGTGTTGCTATGGCTTTCCTATTTTCCATTTACATTCACTCCTTGTAATGCATGATATATTTCTTTCAGCACTAAGTTCTTATATGTTTGCTGTGGCTTGGTGGCACTTCATGCAGTCTGGTGAGCCCAAGGTCTGGGGTTTGACACTTACAGGGGTATTTTATTTTGCTGCTGAGCAGTACTAGGCCTTGTCATACAGAGTGAATAAGGCACTTTTAAGCAGTTGTAAGCAGGAAGCAGGAAATCAGTGGGGACACCAGCTAGGGATGTGCAGGCTGGTGTAGGGAAGGTCCATAGCTGCACATTTCTTTAACTGCAATAGCTGTACATATGTTTGACATTTGCTGTGACATTTGAAACCTTCCACCCCTGAGAGAGGGGTGAGGACAACTAAGTATATTGTACTAACAATTATGAATATCAGGCACATGCAGTGCTTGTGAACTGCTATACTGTCATTAGTATGTTAGATGGCTACATCCTTTGATATTTCTGTGTTGTACTCCTACATAAGGGCATGCTTGTGGAAGTAATTCTACAGTTATTCGCAGAGTATGTAACAGCAGACAGGCTGATATGCCTGTGTGTTTCTGACACTTGCAGGCCCCAGATACTCTCAGGTATATATTTGACCAGCCTCAGGGAAAGGTACATATCAGTGGGATACACCCGTGATATATTTCAGATATTCTGCAGTTGTGACTGTGGGGTATTTTGAGCATATGTATTACTACACCATTTCTGAAATGCAAGTAGTGTCTACTTTAACTTATTGACAGTTACCATTACGTGGAATTCCCCACCTTTCTGACTACTGTTAGTACATTTCACAGGGAGTAAGTGGAGCACGGGTAACAGTTGTTTGCAAATCAGAGACATCCCTGTAAATCAGTCACAGTTGGGATGTCTGGCCTCTTACCTATTCAACTATGACAGTGTTTATCCTGCTCTGATGCTGTGTGGGGTTTGCAAGGTGCTACTGTAACATTATTACCTACTAGCATGGCTGTTTCTCTTCTCACACTAATGTAATGCAATTCCACAAGAATTGCCAGTAAAGATACACAGAACAAGCTTTGTGTAATGGCCTTCCTATTTTCCCTTTACATTCACTCCTTGTATTTCATGATATATTTCTTTCAGCACCAAGTTCTTGTATATCTGCTGTGGCTCAATAATAATTCATGCAGACTAGTGTTTCCAAGGTCCGGGGTTCGAAACTGACAGGGGCATTTTATCTTCCTGATGAGCAGATTACAGGCCTTGTCATACAGAGTGACTAAGGCACTTTTAATCAGTTGCAAGCAGGTTTGCGCAAGTTTGCGCGATGCTTAGCTATGCTTAACTACGCTTAGCTAAGCGCACACAAGCGCACACCCACTGACTACTGCTTAAAAGTGCTTACTCCTGCTAACACCCGCTCTATTTTCTTTTAAAGAAAAGAAAATGGGGAAATAGGAAAGTGGTGAAAAAGGGGGCACAAAGAGGGTAGGACAGTAGGAAAACAAGCTCGGGATGTGCAGGAAGGATGTAGGGAAGGTCCATAGCTCCCCATTTCTTTATCAGCAACAGCTGTGCATATGTTTGAAATTTGGAGTGAAATTTGAAACCTTCCACCCCTGAGAGAGGGGTGAGGACAACAAAATATGTTGTACTGCCAATTAGAATTATCAGTTTACATGTCCAGCAGACATGTGTGCAAATTGGGCAGCTATGTATGGGGCGTAATTTATTGGTGGGAACAGAGTGCCCTTTTTTATTTTTTTTTTCAGGTGAGAGTGGAATGTGAGGTACAGGAAGTAGGTATATTTGGGGAGGTAGGTCGGGAAGGTTAACAGACAAGACAAACAAGATGCATATAGGGGCAAGGTATGACACATGTGTGGGGTAAACACAATTGAGGGGGACGGATGTTTGGATATCGCTAGCCCATGAGCCTACAGATGGCAGCAGTGGAACTGAGATCCCCACCCATGGGCAGTTACCACTGTGCCTTCACAGCCCAGGCTGGGGCTGTTCTGGGGGCTGGATAGGACAGGCAGGCACACGTGTGAGTTGCGCCACTCTCGCCTCGAGCTGGTGTAGGGGATCAGTCACAGAACGCCTGATCTCACTACACACCACAGACCGGACTCTATGGAGGGTGAGTGGAGGCTCTCCTCTGGCCACGCTTGTAGAGGGAGGATGAGCCCCATCCCCTGCAGCGCTTCCACCCGAAGGTGGCACAGGGCCACCGGAGGAGGGGGTCCCGGCCTGGACACTGGTGCCAGGTGCACTAGCCAGCTGAGGTGGGTCCGCTGGAACCCGCCTTCCCTGTTGTCCTATGTTTATCAGTATTTTATGGCATTTTGGGTTAGTAACAAACAACACCATTCAAAATTAGTTGTAACAGCATGCATCAGTATTCCCATTAACCAAACACCCATGAATTTCGAACATTGAGCAGCAAGCATAACACATGCATATTTAGAACAACAGTGCACATTCCAACAGCATGCAGGGTTGATTGGTGGCAACAGGCCATCAGGTTTGGATATGTGAACAGGGCACATGTATCAACGTACATGCAGATATGCATGAACCAACAGGACAAATGCCCATGGGAATTAATTGTGAATACACATACCCAGTTTGGTGTGGAATGGCATAATTTGTGAAAATAGGGTAGGGTGGAGAAATATTACATTAACAACTTACACTATCTATACATATACTGTACATTCCTAGTAGATGCAGATATATATCCCCTACATGTATTAGTACAGTTTCCTGTATGTAACCTTAGGAATGTTGGTGATGGGGATGTTACTGCTACATTAATATGCATTCCATTTTTATTCATATATGTTCATATCTTGCTGTGTTCAGGTACAGCATCCTGCTACATTTGATTTATATGGTTCTAGACAACTGTGGATGTTCAGCATTTCATACAACCATACTATGTCCATAATGCAAGGGTACAGCAACATAATATTATGTAGTGACTGCAGTATACCTTTATTCCAGACTTATTACAGCTGTCTTGGTAGCTTCAAACTGTCTTTCTCACACTCTCTCACTTATTTTATATTTACATTTCAGAATGGTAGTTAATTCTAGGCTTTATTAACATTTATTACTGGGTTACAACAATCCTTTCCAGCTGACTCACTTATTTCATATGGCAGAATTTACAAGGATGTATTTGACACTTGTCTATCCTTTGTTGATTGATTACCACTCATTTTCAGGCTGAAGCAGTTATCTGATATTACAATACAGGTGGAAACTCTATTTGAGACTTGTTTAATCTTTATTACTGGATTGCAATACACTCTTTTCCAGGCTGCATCACTTATCTAATCTTACAATACTAGCAGAATATTTATTCTAGGCTTATTTCACCTTTATTACTGGGTTACAACAATGAACTCTTTTACAGTCTGTCTCACTTATATTCTATAATAATACCAGCTAAATAATTACTAACCTGTCTGGTGGCGCAACCTCAGCAGCCTATCAGCATAGGCTCGCCGATTCGCGGAACAGACACCTGCAGCTGTAATATAAATGAAGGAATATTGGAACATACCTCTCCATACTACAGGCTAGGATAGCATTTCTAACATACATAATTACATGGATACTTACTCAGTAGTGGGGCATTGGGCATTTGGTGGGCCTCCTGGATCCAACGGTTCAGTTGGTCCTCCTTACGTCACTTCAGGTCCACATGGTGGTGATGGACCTGTTCACCAGTCCTTGGAATGCCTGTGGCACTGGTGAGATCATGTGCCAACCGGTTCCACTCCTCTGCCTTATATGCACCCCATTGAACCTGGCCCTGCATGAGTTGTGCTTCATGATCATGGACTAGGAGCCAAACCATATATTTTGACTCTTCAACATCCCACCTTTGTGCTCTAAAGTGATTTCCCTCTCCTGCACCTGCCATCCTGACTGCAAATGGGTACCACAATCAGTTATGGTGTGTATTCCCGCCTATGGGGCTTATATATGCCGGTTTTCCTGCACTTATCTCTGATTGGCCATTTTGGATATTTTTCAGCCTAAAGCAAACCTGCTTTGTCATGGTTCTATTTTCCTTCATTCCTATATATATGCTAATACTGTATTTCTCAGTACAACTGTCATGGCTTAGTGGTTCAGTACATTGTCTATGGTGCACAGTATCCCGGGTTCGACCCTTGGCATTGTTTTTTTTTTTTTTACTACTGTCTAAACAGGCTAGGAGGTGTGTCTGTGTAAAGGTGGCTTTGATACAGCTTTCCCAATGTTGCCCGCCAGTGAGCTGGTTGGCGCACTGCGCAGCTCCATGCAAATGGCTTACGCTGGGTAACGCGTTATTTAGCTATGAGCACTCATATTACACTGAGTGAAGTGCTGCTGAGCTACGGGCACTCATATTAAGCTTGTTAAAGTGCAGTTCACCTCTGGGCACTCATATGCAGCTTATTAAAGCGCTGCTCACCTACGGGCACTCAAATGCAGCTTGTTAAAGCGCTGCTCACCTACAGGCACTCATATGCAGCTTGTTAAAGCGTTGCTCAGCTATGGGCAATTATAATCCTTTTTTATAAATTATTCTGTCGAATTTCTTCACAAATACATGGCCCATTTCATTACATTTTACTTAAATTATAGTTATATATATATATATATATATATATATATATATATATATATATATATATATATATATATATATATATATATATATATATATATATATATATGTCAGGGGATTGTTTCATACTTATTTAAATAAAAATGGTGAATGATGTTGTGGGGGCTTGAACCGTGACTACCTCCTCTTTGGCCAACGTCTCTACTGCTACACTATTGCTACTTGGCTTAATTTGCATATGTATATCTTATATGCTTTTCAATGTCTGCTAACTGTGGCTGAGTGAAGGGCATACCCACGCACACGAGCGCAAATGCGGGCAAACATTTTTGAAATTATAAAAAAAAAATGAAACTGATATTTTTATGTTTTACACATTTTTCAGTAGGGTTTTGTCTCTGGGGATGTGTGGTGTTGTGTTCCTTGACATTTCTAAGGACTCTCTCATGGGTGTTTACTTTCAGGCCTCTGACTCTTCTGGGGGCGTGTCCCTTTGCAGTACTCGGCATTCGGACACGCCCCCAACTTTCCTACATGGATTGTGTTAGCCTAGGGTATGATTCAGCATGCCCTCATGAATATGCATGGCATGCTGACGTCATATCGTTCAACTGCAGCCTCCGAGTAAGACATATTAAGTTTTACACGGAGGTTTCGTGAATCCGGCCCTATATCTTATTTTTCACTGTAACACATGCAAGGCAGAATGTCATAATTCCACTTGGAAAACTGGTTCATTCATCTGTTATGCATTAATATCTGTAAGCAAATCATTGCTATGTCTGCTTTTTATTATGTGAAATTGTTTTGCACAATAGCACTGTTATCAATCTCTGTAAGGCTAAAAAGCACAGAATAGCAAAATATTGATAAAATATTTGTGCCATCTTTTTTAATTCATCTGCATAGTGCCAAATGTTGGTTTATGCAGATATTTAAAAATGATGTGGATATTCTCAGAACATAATAGTGCTAGATAGCACTTTCCAGAATCATTTTAAAATACTGTGTACTACTTCTCTGTTGTTGTAAAGCATGATTCAACATATTATCTGTGCAGAACAGCAGGTATCATTGCATGCATACCAGCTTATTTATTGATTACTTCTTCCTTTCTAACATACTTAAGTCTTGCACAATAAACTTTCTTCTCAAAAGGACTCTAGATATAACCCTCAAGACATTCTGCACCATTACTTTAGAGTGCTCAATTATTAATAATCTGTGAGCAAAGATTTAGCATTGACAAAAGTATGTTTATTTGATTCTTATAACATCCTACTTTGCAGTATGGGAATACTTGGCTTTCTTCAGTTTGCACGGTGGAAAGAGGCATTCCTATTTATATATTCTATTCCATAAGCTCTTAAACACTGTTTCTTTTCCCCACCATATCATTTTTGCTCCCTACCTGATTACTGGATAGCTCCACCTAACAATATGAATCAGGGGGATGTGGATTGGAAGGACTGGATATGTGGAAAAGAAGTTTGAGACTGTTTACCACGTATGTGGTTCCTCTGCATAATTAAGTCAGCTTTAAGTTACACAAGCATTTTCAGTTGCATTGTCTTTATTTAAGATTGCATATCAGCATTATCCACAAAATTTGGTGTATAGAGTTTAATGTACATTGGATCAGAAAAACTGGCAGCTGGTAACTTAAATGTAAGGGGTTTATAGGAGGCTATTAAACTGGTGAGACTAAATTAATGGGGTAGGGCTATATTATGTCAGAGTTACCTTTCTGTGTCATCATTTAGATTATATATACTTAGTTGAGCTGCTGGTTCATTAAACTATCCCTTGATCTATACAAATCATCGAATTTATTAATGTGAATCAAGTAAATGAGCTACTACACTGACCTCTCCAGTAGAATCCATGTTGACAATCATTACTTAGGTTCACTGGAATACAATTCAATGTTATTTCATGTACTGCAGCTCAAAAATACATAGATTGACTTAAACATGCACCCTTCAATTTAACCTAAATAAGTGGTCATGTACTAGTGCATGCGCTAAGTCTTCCAGTGGTAATCTCCCTCTTCCACTTCAGGATACATGCTTGAGCTAGCTTG